>NC_044274.1:25883059-26043917 GCF_003957555.1 Calypte anna
CTTGTATCTTTTAACTTCTCAGTGATGTTAAAGACAACATTCACTAGGCCTTTCTAGTATAAAAGCCAATGTTCTTTTAACTTCTGTGTCTCGATTGACATTGTTTCCTTTGAAATGCTATGCCCTTTAATGGCTTGCATTTTAGAAATACGAGTGAGGTACAGTAATTAACAAAGTTTTTAAATATGTTATATATTTCTAATTATGCTTAAAGGTTTTAAATAAATTCTCACTAATGTAGCAGAGACTGTCATTGTACAAAATAGATGGATTTCAAGAGTAACCAAAGAATTCGAGTATCTTTACACAGCATATTTTGGAAAATGCACCCACAAATAGGAGTATATGTGATATGCAGCTTCATAATTTCTTGTGATAACTCACAATTTGTTAAACAGCCAACTTTTAAATAAAAATCCATACGCACCTTCTTGCACTTTCCAAAAATATCACTTTGTGTTTTTAAAATACACTAGATGCTCTCAGTTGCACTCAGTTCATCTGAGCACCAAAGACCTTGAAAAAAGAATTTTTATTTTTAAGAATGAAACGACTATTTAGCATAGGTTCAGATCTTCAATTGTTTGTTTGAAAAAACATGGGGCTGTAATTCTACCTCACTGATCCTATCCTGCTGGTGTTTCCAAGCACTTGTGAATCTTGTGGATCTTAGAAAATTAAAATCTTAGGGAACCTGTGCTTTTATCAGTCAGTCAATAAAAATGCTGCATAAGCCTGCTGTCAAAATGCTTGCTTTGTGAACTGGTTATCAGATTTAGATAGGCCTAATCTTTCCTTTCCTCTTCGTGCTGTGTTCTTTATGTTTGCTTTGAGATGTTTTCTTCAACAACAAACAAAAGATAAGGTCCTTAAGAGCCCATTTACTATGAAAGGCTTTTTAAGAAATCTTTGTAAATCTTTGTTTTTTATTTAGAAGTCACAAAGATTCTGCCCTGTAGTTTCATCTTCTCTGGTCATGCAAGGTTGTATTAGAATTGCGAACAAAAAAGTTGACCTTCTGAAAATCTTGGTAGACTGAAATACATGGTAGGTGTATTCTACACATTGAAATGTTTGCATCTATTTTTCTAATTAATAAATAAGTGTTACAAGTCCCGATTTTAGTACCTCTGCTGCTGCTATCCTCTTTGTAGAAGTGGGAATGATGGTGCTGTGACTGGATTTTAGATATTTTGTCTACTTGTTGTTTTATGATGTGAATAAATAAATTATTATTCCCATGTCTAACACAAGAGGTCATACTAATCACACAACATGTTATAAAACTAATCAGCTTAGGTTTAATTTCCGTTCCATTGTGTGCAACCTGGGATATCTCATCACACTTTCAAGGTGTAAAATAAGAATGGTTGAGAATTTGTATTTTCACAACTAAAGAAGTAAACCTCTAGAACGTTAATTAACGAACTAGAATAGAAAGATGCTATCCAATTTACTTTATTGCTTTTAAAAATAAATTTGAAGTTCATTTCAAGTATATTTGCTTTCAGAAATAAAATCTGTTCTTTATGTGAACTGAGTTGTTGTACTCTTTTTTATCACAAATAAATTAGCATCTCAGAACTGCTAAATCATTCTAAAGTGGTAAAAGTGGACCTCTGTTTAACAACAATATCTGTTTGGGATTGGGGGATTTGGTTTTTTTCCTTCCTTTTCATTATATACAGGATGGCACAGCTCTTACTGATTATCACAGGTCCTGCTGCTGCTTTGGCAAAGAGTCTGATTTTATTTGTGTGTGTATGTACACTGATATTTGCCCATAGCTTTGTATTAAATGAAGAGACAATTACTGCAGGTCTCATTTGATAATGATGATTATTGGAGATGTTGGGAAAATGTATTTTTTTCCTAAACCTACTAATTGCAGGAACAGGATAAATATTCTTGAGCAAAACTGTACTAACAGTTGGATAGGAAACTCAACAGACACAGGAAAAAATGTTTTCTGAGAGGAAGAAGACACATGTGAAATAGTGGAATTGATAGCTAATAGATAATAATTTGGAAAGCTCACAGAACATCCAAAAGAAATGCAACACCTACAGTCTACAGTAAAAGGTACTATGGAGCTATTTGGCCATTATCCTGTTACCTCTACTCATACCAGTCTCCTGTTAAAATCACTGAGAATTCTACAGTCATAGAAATGTCACAAAGTATACAAAGGTAGTAACAAAAAGGTAATGATGGGAATGAAAAAAAAGAAAAAGACTATGAAATTCCATTCTGCAACAGTAGATTGAACTCAAAGCTTAATCTTCCAAAGACCTAAGGGTTTCTAGAACATACTAAATGAAACAGCCTTGTCCGGTTGGAAAAATAACAAAACCCCAAAAAAACCAGGTACAAAGCTCAGTGTATAATAAAAACAGAGGCCACACTGGCAGCAATGGGGTAATCGTAAGATATTTGAGAGGTATCAACACAGCAATAGAAATGCTGTGTGAAACTACACAAAATAACTGCAGTAGAGCTGCCAAGACAGTGGCATAGAAACTAACCGTATGAGCCACATGTGCAAATTGCCTTTTGCACACCATCTGGCAGGGGTTTTACCCACCAGATGTCTTATAACATTCACCCCAGAAACTTCTGATGTCATATAATTATATGACCTAACTGGAATCCCACCCCTGCTGGATCTGTGCTTCTTTCAAAGCAGCACATAATTTGTGCTTTCAAAGAAGCATATAAAGAAGAATTTGATAATATTCAGCTGTAGCTGGGGAGGGTGAAGAAATAGCAAATAATGATTCCGCGCAGATAGGAGAGCAATGTATTAGAAGGAAGCATGCTTTATTGTTTCTAGTCTGATTTTATACTGTTTAACTAATCTGCACTTGCTTCTGCTTCCCCAGCATATCACCTGCCAAAAAACACAGATTCTCTCCAGTTCAAAACCTTCATCTGTTACCTGCAACATGTAGGATACAAAAGATGAGGACTCTGGATTTCCACTCTAAAATAGTAAACAAAATCTTCAAAAGGGGTGGCGTGTCTTAATCATGAGGGTGCAGCTCAAGTAGTACCTGGAATTGCTGCACTTCTATCCTCCAGTCACGGGTCTTTCTCAAGGGGTGGAGGTTTTTTCAAATTTTTTGCTAATGACAATTTTTATTACTATTAAACATGTTAAAAATATTGGATGGAGTCCACAGAACACATGGGAAAACTATTTCTTCCCTTAATTCACTTTTTTGTCCTTTCTGGGTATTTATAGCACTTTGAGATTGCACAAACCTTATTACTTTCTTTCTTGACACTACATTTTTTTCACTGTCAAGGGATATTGCCACATACAAGGAATTCCTTAGCTAGCTAATTGCATCAGCATTAATTCTGGTTTGCCCAGCCAATACAGGTGCTCAGCAGGTAACTATTTATGTGAGTACCTTTTATAGTACTCACAAATCAATGCATTTTTGTAACAGAACTTCAACCCAGTACAATTGCTAAAATGATAAAATCATGCAGTATTTGTGTACTAGCCTATGCCAAAGCACGGGGACTTTGGGTGTGTGTAGGGTTATCATGCATGAGAGCTTTTTACTTTGTGTAATTTAGTATTTGAAGAATTTTGACCGTTGAATCCACTGAGACAGTGCTAACATCTAAATGTAGGATCATACTGTGCACAGTTGGTAGCGCACCAGCTGAAGATGTTAGCAGTGCTTTTTCTTTCCATAAAATAAGCACTTTTTTGTGATTCATGTAGCAATTGATTCTAAATAATTAAATTTCATTTGCCCGTATTTGAAAAGTAAATATTTTTTTCCATTGATACTTTACCATCAGTGCAGCCATTGTGCCAGCAAAACATAGTTACTATAGATTTGCATTGGTATTGTGTCTGGTGAATTTGTTCTAGGTTACTTAATAATGCCTTATTATGCTAGAAAATCTAAGAAATGGGCTGTGCTTTTATCAAGTGATAATATGTGGTGTGTGTGATTGCTTTCAAATCCTAACTGCATTATAGGTTCTTCCATGCAGTAGCCCTTCCAGTTCAAAACATGTATGAAATGTAAGTTTGCTGGTTTGGTTGTGTTTACTGAGGCCTTTTTCATTTGTTTCTGCGGTCCTGATATGCTGAAAGACTCAACAGCTGATTGAGCACACTCAGTTCTCATGTCTCTGTTACTGTCAGCATCAGATCTAAAGTCTTTTAGATACATTCATAAGACAACACACAAATGCCAGTGAAAGTTGCGGTCCTGTTTGCAAAAATCACGTCTAACACGTCTGGAAAATTTATGCACACGCAGACCAAAGCAAGTCCTTGGTAGCAGGGAAAAGCCAATGTCCAGTTTTATGTTATCTGCAGTCCCGCTTTCTACTCAATGTACACTCAACTGTAACTGTGTGATTGTTTCTCAAATTTAAGAGATGGCTGACTCGAGAAGGAAGTTCAGGACAGAGAGTGAGGCAGCCACCGAGGGAAGAGCATTTCACTCCTTTTTTCCTAGCTCAGTCTGTCTGCAGCACCTTTTTTTTCTCCACTCCCCTCCTCTTCACATTACCCCTCCTTCTCTCCCTTCCTTACTGCAGACATTACAGGATACTTACTCTTACAGTACCTGACAGCACCTCTGGATCAGGTTGTGGAAGAAAGAGTTCTGTGACAGCTTTTGTCAGAGTAGGGGGTTACTCAGTCAATCAGCGTTTCAAGCTGGCTCTGGCATGGTAGGTTCAGTGGCTGAGCAACCATTTGAAGTAATAGATATTACAGAGTGCTGGGAAGCTTTAGAAAATTTTAGTGTCTGGAGCATAATTCTTCTCACTTCTGTACTTTATCCCTTACATTTCCAAACTAAACCAAAAAATTAGCTGGTTTTGAAAAAGGACAAGGCAGTTTTAATTATTAAAACCATGTTTAAGGAGAAAGGGTTCAAGACTTTTCACATAGCCCATAAAATCTTACCCCATTCAGAAAACATTTCTATAGAATTAAACTTACTTCATGCCAGCTGGCTGAAAGCCATCTCTGCAACCCAAAATATCAGATTAGTAGCTCTTGTATAAGCAAAGTTACATTTAAAAATACATATAACACTCTATGCTACTTTAAAAAGTTAGGGTTGTGAGACTGTTTCTCAAAGGTAAAACTATAATATTTTGTTTTATTTGTTCCTACAGCTTCACATGTTCAATATACATTCTACTCTGCTTACATGTAAAATATGTGGATAGTATGGTGTCTTCACTACTGACCAGCAATTTAGATTCATGATATTTTTGGAAGTTCAAAACTAGGTCTGAAGTGGAAAAGATTTAAAGCTTTAATTATGAAATCTGCTGTCACAGAAGCTTATCCTCTGGAGGAGAAAGCATGGTAGGAATCTATTTTGCCCTTTGCAGCAGAACTGACAAAGCACATAGGTAACAGATCTTCCTGTACTTGTCTCATGAAACAAATGCAAATGTCAGTGTTGAAAGCAACAAGTAACAAATTGTCGCATACCAATTGGTGATTCAAATTCTTAGTAAGGACAGAATTCCAATATTCAGCTATCTATATTCTCTGATGGGTGGAGATACAACATGCACCTGCGGCTCCCACGCAACTCATCCTCAGGCACCTGATCCCCTCTGCAGAGCTCAAGCACGTGGATTGGAGAGGTTAGCAAACAAGTGTACAGAGCTTGAGCTAGTCAGAAGTATGACTGGGATTTAGCCTCAAGGCCAGCACATCCAATGACTCTGCAATTCAGGAGAACACTCTTCTGATGGGGTAGGAGCATAAGCATTTCCTTTTAAACACTATCAGTCATTGTAGTGTCCTCTTAAGTGTGAACTAGATACGTCTGTGTGTCGTCTCCATGTAACACACTGGGGAAAAGTGATTCTCCTTTCTGGCAGCCTGTATGGACTCACACATACTCCACCTCATCAGGTCCTAAAAATCAAGTGGTATCACAACTTGAAGAAGGAACAACCAGGCCCTCCCTTACAGTTGTCTACTTACGAAATGTGAGATGATTCATTGGGTCAGACAGAATCAAAGTACACAAGACTCGTGTAGACAAGACACAAGACTTTGGCAGATCTCGCCAAAACTCAGTCACTCTATTTGGAGTAGGAACTGGAATATCCATGCTAGGAGATGAAGAGAGATCATTTCACAGACCCCCATCCAAGAACAGTGTGCAAGTACTGTCTGAACCCCTGCAACATCTGCTGTTTCTCCTCTTCAGAGGAGACACAAGAGCTGGTCAGCCAGCTACAGACTTTCTCATATTCAGGCTTCTGTGGCTGCTTCAGCACACTAACAGCATTTGAATGCTCAAGAGATCATGCACCCCTTTAAACCATAGATCTTAAAGTTAGTTTCAGAATTGGCCTGTACTCTTGAGGCTCAAATGGCATTTGCTAGAAATTTCTAACAATCTGTAAGTTTTTATTCTGAAGTTCCAGAATTGCTTATTCTTAGCAATACCCCAGACTGTTGTCACTGTTAGTCTTGCATGTAAAATTCAGCATTTCATCTCCTTGTAAGTATCTGGGAAAAGGAAAATTCACTTCATCATATGAATTTGTTATTCAGTTAACATGCACTTTTCAGTTTGGATCAGTTTTTTGTCCTGCTGCTCTTCCCCTGCACATGCTACATAACTGACAGGACTGGCATTCCAGGAGATGAAGCTGCAATATGACTGATAGTTTAAAGTGATTTTAAGTGTCTGCATGTGCTCTTTACTTACTTGTGAGGGCCACTTTAGCAATTGGCAATTTGTTTTGGCAATTTAGTTTTCAACTTTACCAAGCTTTTTTTGTGATTTATTCTTTATGATAATGCTTGTACAACAGGAAAAGGAAGGAAGATATACTAGACATAAAATAGCAACAATTTTGTTTATAGCTTGAAATATGACATTAATGAAAAAAAAAGGGCCACATGATAAATGAGTGTGTTTATTCATATAAACTGCACAGACTAATTTTACTCTCAGAAAATTCCTCTTTAAACCCTTGAAGGAATCTTATCAAGTCAGTATTCAGTGCTAGCTAAAAGGAAATACCACAGATGTCCCTCTAAAATGCTATCTTCTAGACCTAGTGGCCCTTTTTACAGAACTTAGGACTTTGGTTCTATTTTGTTTTATTTTTTAACAGCTGTGAACATGGGCAAGATATCTAATTTACTACTAAATTCTATGACTTTGCAGAAAGTACACTTCTAGTTGAATTTGCCTTCTAAATTAATCAGTGTTACCATGGAATAATAAGCAGAATCAACGAAGTATGTAAGATTGCAGAACTATGTGCTGTGGGTAGCTATGATGAAGAATAAAAATAGCATACTCCTAAGTACATTTGCGGTGGATGTTAGGATGAACTTTCACTTTTTCACACATCTGTTTGAAACTGCATGTCCTCCAAAACTGGATCACGGAATCATGGAGTCACAGAATTGTCATGGTTGGAAAAGACCTCTGAGATTACCACTTACAAACATTAAAAAACCCCCAAACAAATCAACACCAAAAAGTCAAACTACCATACCATGCACACTAGAGCATGTCCTGAAAAGCCACATCTACCTGGTTTTTAAATACCTCCAGGGGTGGTGATTCCACCACCTCTCTGGGCAGCCTCTTCCCAATACCTAACTACTCTTCCAGTAAAGAAACTCTTCTCTAAACCATTCCTGGCACAACTTCAGGTAACTTCCTCCAGTCCTATCATTATTTACTTGAGAGAAGAGGCCAGCACCGACCTCACTACAACCTCCTTTCAGGTAGTTATAAACAGCAATAATGTCTCCTTTCAGCCTCCTCCTTTCCATACTGGACATTTCTAGTTCCCTCAGGCTTCCCTCACAGGACTAGTTCTCCAGACCCTTCACCAGCTTGGTTGCCCTTCTCTGAACACACTTCAGCAGCTCAACATCGTTCTTGTAGCCGGGGTCCCAGAACTGAATACAGCACTCAAAGTGTAGTCTCACCACACAAATACTGATTACAGGGGTATGGTCACAGCCCTTCTCCTGCTGGCCACACTGCTCCTGATACAAGTGAGGGTGCTGATGACTTTTTTGGCCACCTGGGCACACTGCTTTCTCATATTTAGCCTCCAGGTCCTTTTCTTTCTGACAGCTTTCCAGCCAGTCTTTTTCAAGCCTGTAGCATTGCCTAGGGTTTTTGTGGCTGAAATGCAGGACCCAGCACTTGGCATTAAACCTGGTGCAATTAGTCGCAGCTCATCTATTTAACCTCTCTGCAGATCTCTCTGCAGAGCCTTCCTACCCTCTAGCAGATCAACACTCACCCATCTGAATGGTAGAATGGGATCTTTTTTCCCACTGTCAGTTCATAGAATCATAAAACCACAGAATCTGCTCATCAAGTCTAACTCGTGTCCCTGTGCAGGGTGCCCTAAGACACACACCAGGTGCCTGAGACTTGAACACTCTTGAACAAACACTTCTTGAACTCAGGCTGGCTTGGTGCTATAACAGCTTCCACAGGGAGCCTGTTCCTGTGCTCAACCACCCTCTGGGTGAAAAACTTTTTCCTAATATCTAACCTAAACTTCCCCCAGCACATCTTCCTACCATTCTCTTGGGTCCTCTTGTTGGTCACAGAGAGAAGAGGTCAGTGCCTGCTCCTCCTCCTTCCCCAGTGAGGAAGCAGTGAGCTGCAATATGTCCCCTCAAGCTCCCTTCTCCAGGCTGAACAGACCAAGTGCCTTTAGCTGCTCCATATACAGCTTTCCCTCTTTAGTATATTCATAAATGACTTACCTCGTATCCCTTCTCAGGACACTCTAGTACCTCTATATCCCTTCTGTACTGAGGCACCCAAAACTGCACATAGTAGTCAAGATGGGGCTGCACTAATGCAGAGTAAAGTGGGGCAGTCACCTCCCACAACCAGCCAGCAATGCTGGGCTTGATGCACCCCAGGAATTGGCTGACCCTTCTGGCTGCCAGGGCACACTGTTGGCTCATGTTCAAATTGCTTTCCACCAGAATCCCTTTCCGCAGGGCTGCTCTCCAGTGTGTATGAATATCCAGGGTTACTGTGTCCCAGGTGTAAGATCTGGCACTTCTCCTTGTTAAACTTCATACAAATGGCAATTGTCCAGCAATATAATCTGTCTAGATCCCTCTGTAGGGCCTCTCTGCCCTCAGGAGTGTCAACTGCTGCCTCTAATTTGGTGTCATCTGCAAACTTGATCAGTAAGCCTTCAAGTCCTGCATCTAAGTAATTTATGAATATATTAAAGAGATCTGTCCCTAAAATGGATCCCCATGGAACCCCACTGGTGACCGGTCACCAGCCTGATGTGGTCCCATTTACTATGACCCTTTGAGCTCAATCCATCAGCCAGCTGGTTGCCCATCACAGTATGTGCTTGTCCAGCTGGATTCTGGACATTTTATTTAGATGTGAGAGACACTATCAAGTGCCTTTTTGAAAAGCAGAAAGATTACATGGCTTGCCTTGGTCAACTAGGTGGGTTAGAGCATTTTCCACAAAAAACCTCAATGCAGTGCCTTTTCTCAAGATGCTGTATGATGGAAGTAAATAATATGAAATTTTCTTGCTAAAAATAAGTCAGTAAAGCCCATCTCTGCTTTCTCAAATAATTAGCTGTTACTGAGTGATCTGAGTTCACACTCTTTTTGTGCTCTGTTCTGTGTGTGAGGGAACCAGAACAAGTTTTTTTATTTCTCCTTCTTTTTATTTTCTCCTTCTGGGCTGTTAATTTACTTTTAAACAAAAAAAAGTCACAGAATGTGGTCATAGCTCTGAAGACTGGCAGTTAAGACTTGAAGATGAACACTGTCATTTCTGCCCCTGCATCAATGAATCTATCCAATAAAAAAAAAAATTCCAAAGGCTGACACAAGAATGTCTCTGCTCAGAACACCTTGTGCTGTTCTGTGGGTCTGGATCCCGTAGACAAAGCCAGTAGGTGACTGAAAGTTTGCAGTCTCCTGTGTGACTTATGCTAACAATAGAATTACTGGATAAGGGAGAGAATAATACCACCTACTATAAAAACACATGTTCATCAGCTTTCCTTTTGCTAAACCAATTCATTTCTGGTTTCTTTATTCGGTTGGTTTTGGTTGGTTGGTTGGTTGGTTTGTTTTGTAATTGTATGATACTACATGTTAAGAGTTTCTGGTTTCATCACAGATGAAAAAGAAGTCCTAAATCTGATTTAATGTGAGTCTAAACTTCCTAATTACCCTACTGAAAAATAAATTATTCAGGGCGTTACTCCTTTGAACTTTGTTCAACTCTGTTACAAGCGTAGTGCTTTCGTTTCTACAGGCAAATATTTACACAGACCAATTGTACGCGCCAACAATTGTTCAGTCATTTATTTCTACAAAAGTATCTCTTTGCATATGTAAATGTATATTTTTTTATATAGTCTGAATGTTTGCTTTTGAAAACTGTCTTAGAAGACAGTGGCGGATATAATTGCAGAATCTAGGACAGAATGATTAAATCTACAGCACATGAAATATAGGAAGAGTTAATAAAAAGTCATACTATCTAGGTGCCATTTTCTAATGATACATGTAGGCTTAAATTTGCAGAAAGGTGTCAGTATGGTATGCACAAACTTTGACACTACGTTTGCATCTACACAAGTACATGTGCAACCTAAGAGCTTCAAGCAGTTAGGTGCTAAAGCACTGGAAGTGGATGCACAGCTCCCATATTGGAGAGAAGAGTGGCATTTCTGCCTATTATGAGGCAGAAGTTGCCTCATGAACTTGCATGAAAATCATAGAATCATAGAATACCAGTCTGAAAGGGACCTCAAGGGTCATCTGCTTCAACCTTTCTAGGTAATAATATAGTTTAAATGAGATGGCCCAACACTCTGGACTGATGTGCGTAGTTTTATAAGGTCAGGACAAGGTCAATGACAATGCCCCTTGCTATGCTCATAAACAGTTTCTTTGTAAGTGGCTAAAAGCCATTCAAGTAGATCAGTATTGCTTGTTTGTCTCAGATCTGTATAACAGAAGTAACGCATGACAGTGGAGCTAGGAATGATAAGACAGCAATCAGTATGAAGGAATACTGGAACTATAATTATCAACTATATGAAGTGGAAAGAATGGTGATGAGGGATATAAAAAAGCTGCCGTTTCAAAAATAGATATGACAGCAGATGTTAAAAAAGTAATAATCTGAGACTAGGGATTGAAAACTGTAATTATATGAGAGGTGATGTTTTGGCCAGAAATACAATATACATACAAAAGAAATTGTCTAAATTTGATGTGGCAATATCACTGAACTTCATAAAATACAGACATGTCACTAATTAAATTATCAATTATGGGATTCTATCCATGTAGAGTACAAATATCAGTTTGGCCTAACTTCTGAACAATGAAAGTTGGCTTGCTAATATACGTACAATTCCAAGAGCAGTGCTACAGTATCATCTACCAAGATGACATTGTCATCTTTACAAACTCAGTCTAGGTCTTCATCACTTGGAGGAGATGGCTGACATGTCCCTCATCTTGTGCTCAGCTAACCTGCAGTGGTTAAGGCCTACAACTTAGAAACTCCTTAGGAAGAAGTTAATAGTGCAAGAGAAATGAAGGGAAAACAGGTTTTTAAACAAGCCCAGGGAAAGGGCTATTAAGAAAAGAAAGAGGACATTAAGCATTCTTTTCACCCTCTGAAGTTTCACCTCCTCTTTGAAGTCACTGGTGGGGTGCTTTCTGATGCTCCTTGGTGCTGCTTCCTCTTGTTCATCTCTGCTTTTTGAGCTCTTTAGGTTTCTGTTCGCTTCTGATTTTCCCCTTTTTCTTCTGAATTTTTATAGTAAAAAGATCCTTCTTCTCATCAATTATTGCCAGAGGTTGCAAATTGATAGCTACAGGTTTTCCCTTTGTATTCATGTTTTCCCTGAGTTCTTGTATTTGCTACCAATTTGCATTACTGGTCTTGCAGCTTATCAGAAGTCATTAGCATTTTATCTTTTTAGTTCTGATAAAGCGGAGGGTCTGTTGATGAGATTTTGCCTTGATACATTTTAATGATTGTAAACAGGGGAATGGGTTCTGGTGTGGAAGGGGGGGATGTTAATGGAAATAAGTTTGATACATTTTAAACAGAGCAAACTATGCTGGCACTGCTTCATGCTAGGTTGGATATAATTTTGCTGATTAAAGAGGCAATTTTTTTATTTTTAATGTATCCACATTACAAGAATACACTTTAAACACTCGTTATTACAGGGACTGGAATCAAGACTTCCAAGTCCCAAATGACTTTTCAGTCATTAGTCTGTAGAGCTTTGCAGTAGCTCTATAATTATTCTGTTCAACAGTAAGAATAATTGAGAAAACCTTACCCTATGTTCTCACTATGAGAGAAACCATCTCAGAGGACTTTAAAATTTTATCACTCTGGAGATATTTATGCCATGGTCTTTCACATGCTAGGGGACAGTCATAGCCCCTAAGACCATTGAATAAGTCAGTTTGTGGGAACAGGTAGCAGCACATCTGTTTTGGAAAAGGAAGTGAGGGAAGGTGAAAAAATATATAGCATGCTGGAAAAATACCTATTGGAGTTGGCTGTGATGGTAAGAGATGTTAAAGAAATACTCAAGATCAATTTGTTCTGGGCAGACATAAACATGAGCTAGGGGCTTAGCTAATCTCTACATGTAAGACTGTAGCTGTGGGCATTACCAGAAACAAGTGACTCAAAGATTTCAAAAATGGAAAGGAAAGCACTTGTATATCAAGTGGGAGATGCAATGAAGGCCTCAAAGGCTTGAGTTCTGATCTTCAGTCTTTCACCAAGTCCCCCATGATGAGATCCAGATGGATACTTCGAATACCTATCTCATACTGATTTCTCAGTGAAAGGGGGTACAGGATAAACAAATAAATACAGGAGCATGAGCCACTATTTACATATGTATTTGATGATTCAAGATGAAATAGCTGATTTACTTACCTCTTGCTTTAGATTACCTTAACACTAGACAGCTGAAAAGTGGCCCGTATGATGCCAAGGTTCCTGGGAAGATAAGTGACACTACAGACCAGTAAACCTGGTGTAAGGACTGAAAAGCTGAGGAAATACTATAATAAAAAATAGAAGTAATACACACATGGGTCAATAGGATTTTAGAAAAGAATACATATTTTTCTTCCCCTTCAGTAGGGGCCCTGGCTGAAAATTTAGTGGATTTCCTTGAAGAAGGCAACAGAATTGTTAAGAAGGGATAACAATTTAGTACACTTGGATTTTCAAGAGGCAGTTTAATGATACCTGAAATCAAGTTGTTTTTACTGTAATTAGTCGTTCATTTTTCCCCCACTGAATATTTTTTTATGCATTAAAATAGACTGTTGCGTGGCAAGGCCACGATATTAAAATTTAATAAATCATGTTATTTACTGGGTCAGAATAGCAAGTCACTTCATCAAAACATTTCAAACACATTAATTCCAACAGTGGTTTGTTTTTTTCCTCTGTAGACACACTTTAAGATTATATATGTAAGTACTAAGAAGATACATAGCGGCCCTGATAATCTTCATGCTCTTCAAAAAAAGGCCTTACAGTAACTAAATAAAACAAAGGAAAATGGATGCTGAATATGAACAAGCTTCACATTTCAATATGGAATACCTTTTTTTTTCCTCTTGTGAGAGTGTCAGTCATGTGTCAGGAGCAATCCTGCTAAGAGAGCTAGGTGACAAGGCAGTGGGCAAAGACAGAGACTCATCCAGCAAACCATTCAGGGAAATAAATCCTGAAAAAGCTTTTTTTGCTCAGATTTTAGAGGAAAATCATTGGCATGACTGAGCTAACTGAATAAGCAGAACAATTAGGTTTTAAAGTGAAATATAAATAGGCTTTTATCAGAAGTGCTAGTTTCATCAAGGATGATACACAGGAGCGTTTATCCTACTCTTTTGTACAGTGCTGAGCTTTTTCTCCCTTTTCCTGTCATCTTGTGTGCCTATAATTGTAATAGCTTGAGGTATATACATTAAGTATATGCACTTGCAGACTGGATTATATACAAACAAACACACAAACCAAAATGAAAAAACCCAAACCAAAACAAAAAACCCACAAAAACCCAAAAACAAGCGAGGGGATGAATACAGGGTCTTTGAGTCACTTCTTAGCTGACAGCTAAGCAATACTTATCATGCAACATTTTTCTTCCTCTTCCTCGAAGGAATCTTATGCCTTATATTTGTTTGTCATGGGTAGGAAAAAGAAATGTCATATTTTAGAATTCTATTTCTTTTCCATTGCACTCTATCTGTCTGTGTTAGTAAACTAGATTTGGGAAGCAGTTTTAGCAGACAATTGTTGTCTGCTGTATTTATTATATATAAGTATATGCAGAAAGATCATTGAAAGGGAGAGAAGAAAAGAGAAGCAGTGTCAAGAAATGCTGATTTTGTCGAAAGAGGAGCACCACTGTAGTGGAGTCATTTAGTTAATGAAAGATAATTCAAATCCTCTTTGTATATTAATTTCTCTTTGAATTCCCCTTTCATCTAATGGGAGCAGTATTAGCAGTGTAAACAAAAATAATTGTGCTTATCTTGTAACCATGTAAATGTAAGAAAAATAAAGGAGAAATTATGAAAAGGAACTTCAACATTTGCAGCTGAACTGTTTATATCTGATCTATAAAAATAGAGGATGTTGGTTTACTCCCCGTGTTTTATTGTATACCCTCATATAACTAAGCCAAACACAAAAAGGGGATCTATTTTAGATTTAGTTACAACTTTTGCAGCACCAAGTATTGTGAAGAAGACAGCTTTCTTCTTCAAAACTACTTCCCATAAGATTTGTACTTTGTAGATGAGTTCCAAACGCCTTGATTTGAATTTGGGGGAGACAAATTAAGAATTAGTCAGGCACTAGAGAATTGGATAATCCTTCTAGATCTCTCTTTTTACATAAGTTGAATTTAGAGCTGGGTGACAAAGTATGTTTTTTTATTCCATAAAATGCATGACTGTACGTTATGTTCACTCACTTAATTCATTGTTCTGCTTCCTGCTAAGTGCTTTGCTAAATAACCTATCCTTTTGTATCTTTTAAATATTTTTTTCAGTAATGGCTTCAAAAATTGGCTGTTGTATTTCATGATAAATATACCTGCCACCTTAAAAAAACTTGAACTTCAGAATGTGCTGAGAACCTATTCCCAAGTATCAGGCTGTGTAAATGCATGAGGTTGGGCACTGAAAGCAGTGGTTCCCACATTACTTCAGGCTTGTAAGAGTTGTGGTCTAACTACTTACCCTGCAGCTGATTCAAGGAAAATATCAATCCACTTATAAAATCCCTATCAGAATGTTTTTTGAGCCTACTTGTTAGTCATCTTTTTCTGAAGTATGTAATCCAAATTCCTCATCTCAAAATCAAATATTCAGTGAGATCAAATGCCTATGAGAAGAAGCGAAAAGTTACTAATTTCAACAGATGCTAGATCAAACCTCTATTAACGGTATTATCAGCTACTCTGTCTATCTGTCATGTTAAGCACATGACATCCTGAAGCCAGTTTGGTGTCACAGTGCTGAGCAATGCAAAAACATGACTTCCAGTTAGCATGGCCCAGTCTTAACAACATGGGTTGCCTGTGCAGAAGAAGGAGGGGTTTCCAAACAGCATCCACAAGAGCTAGCTAAACACAAGTGTAAGCAAATGATAGGCAACCTGTTCCTCAGACCTGTTAGCATCAAAAGTGAGCACCTCTCTCCACTTTGAAACAAGTCTGAAGCCTCTCCTGATCTCATACAAGCATAAAAGCAAGCCAGAAACAGAACAGCATCTTCTTTCCTACATCATAGTCTTGGGATTAGAAACTCATCTACTTTTTGGAAACATTCCCAGGTTAATATTTTTACTGTCTGCAATAGATAAAGTCATTAGATAAAGTGGAGAAATAAAGAGAAATGGAGTATGACTACACAGCCTACAGGCATCAGCATTCAGTGAGGTGGAGACTGCTGATGTCCAAGACTCACACATTTGTCCTATACCAGTCCAGAACACAGAACATGCCCTCCATGTCCTCATCTAGTTATGCTTTGAAGCAAGCAATGTCTGTGGTGCCACAGCCACAGGCAGATGTGTAATTATAGTTGTATGGAAAGCAAATACAATGTTTAAAGCTTTATTAACACACAGAAGTATGTGAAAAGCTGGAGCATCAGCTGTGTATTCAGGGGTTTTTGTGTGATTCCTTCCAAGAAACAGTGGTGATACAGGTTAATAGAGATGCTTAACAAACACTAGAAATGCAGGCATTTAGAATACATGGACAATAGTAGTGTAGTTGTTACATCAGAGACTTTCGTGTCAGTGAAGTGATTTAGCAAGAAGAATTTTTCTAGACATTAAGACACTGATGAGGTGAATTTTCTCTTACAAATGTCTTTGAGCAAAGCTACCCTTGTCATCTTTCTGTTTTTATTTTCTGGCATTCTCTAGACAAACTGAAAAGGAAGAATTGCATTTATTTAGTTACTCTTTCCTGTTCTTTCTTATTCTGTGATTTCTCATGCTCCTCTCCATACCAAGTATCTTAGATGAAATATGGCCCTAGCACAAGCCAGAACAACAGATGTGTGTGCCCTGACCATAGACCTTCACCTGTTTTTCAAACAGAAATATTCATTCCTTCTCAGCCATGTGTCCCCCTTGATGCATGAAAACAGATGTATTTTTACATCATGCTGTAAGAGTGCCATAACTTCTCTTTTCTCTTTGATTTCAGTAGCCCAGAGACCTAAGGTATGTGGGCCACTTACGTCCTGCCTTTCAGTTAAATAATGGTTTAGAGTCTGCTAAAGCAGTACAGTTACATTACACGTCTGCAGACTTGGGTTGTTTGTTCATGTAGCAACATACAGCCTTAGCACACCAGAAAGAAAGCTTGGCTATGCCAATACGTGGACAGCTCACTCTCTCTTCTCCACCTACAGTAAACTCACCAGAATAACAAAGTTATTGAAGGTCAGAAAGCCACTTTTCTGTCTGAAGAGACCCCATTCTTTTTTCCATCATTATTTGCACATGATTAGTTATATTAGCAAGAATGTCATGGTTGAAATACTGCCTGTCATACCTATGTGATTAATCACATTATGAGCTAAACCTTGAGAAGGGCTTACCACTTGAAAGCATAATTCATTACATCTTGATATAATCAGCATTCACAGTTCTCATTGATTTAAGCTATTGAATTCAGTACCTTTCATGAATAAGGCTGGATTTGACCCTAAATCTTTGCCTCTAAAAATGAAGTCAGTTGTAAACAAATTAAACTCAGTATCATCCAAGCTTTAGACCCCAAGGCAGATAAATATTTAAAGATGCGATCTGTAATTTTGGTCTGCCATTCCCTTAAACCACTGTAAAGTGATAAAAATGAAACACTTTTGCCCCTCAGTTAATTACTTGCATCCTTTTAAAGTGAAAAGGAAACTAAAATTATTTGGAATCGTATCTGATAACAGTGAAAAGAATAAGTATTTCCAAATAGACAAATTGAGGGCTCAATAGCTGTCATTCTTTTACCATTCAACATAATCAAGCTGTGCCTGGTCAGAAGCCGTAAGTCAAAATATCTTTATATAGCAAGGTTGTAGTGGAACAGAGCGACCAGGTGCCTCTGATCATCAAGAAGTGGGTGTGAGCCGCTATCAACTCCACCTGTGCCCAGTCAGGGCAGGGCTCCTATGGAGCATGTGCAAGACCATGGGGCCAATAAATAGTGAGGCTCACACCCACTTCTTGATGATCAGAGGCACCTGGTTGCTCTGTTCCACTACACAAGGTCCTTTCCACAAGCAAGTATCATCTTACCAAGTTTTCAGAACATCCTTGAGCTGCTGGGTGCAGTTTTTACAACTTAAGATTTCATTTTCAAGAGTCAGTGTTCTGTTTTCTCAGATTTCTATGACTTCTCTATGGGTGTCAGATTTCATTACTTATTATTCTACAATCATTCAGCCTGTCACCATGTATTCAGCAATATAAAATTACATTCAGTAAAGTAATGTAAGCACACATAAAGATAGAGAAATCTTCATATTATCTGACAAGTGACATAAATATGTGACATGAGTATTAACATAGAATTGAATTACTAATGTAATTGACAGCCAGTGTTTTGTTTGTTGATTACAACAGTAACTAGGGTAAAAAATTCTGCAATTCACATCTACTTATTTTCCACCTAAAAGAGAGATATAAAATGTGTTCTTCACCAAAAGAAGAAACCAGGGTTGACAAGTACATGTTTAACAGAATACTCAAGTTTCAGAAATAGCATACCCAGAACAATAGTGTCTGCCTCTGCCCACCTTGTGTTCAATGTAGTATTGCTGTCTAAGACTCATAGAAGTATTAAGATAATTGTCACGCTGCTTTAAAAAAAAAAAAACAAGACACAAAAATGCATTGTTATTTAATTCCTACTTGCTGAAAAACTGGACTTTGATAGAGAAAAAAAGTCCAGCTTATAAACTGCATGCATTTAGTACTGCTAAGGTCATGTAGTACCATGCTCTTGTAGTGACAGAGTAGGGCTAGATGGGTACAAACCATTTCTGAGTCTGGAGACAATTCTGATACCAACAGAAAATTATCATATGTGGGTAAATTGGAAAACTAATCCTGTTTATACCCTCTGTACTCCTTTTCCAGAATTTTTTGCCCTGGCAGCCTTCAACAGAAACAGCTACTACATCTCTTTGCAATGGATCTCAAAGCACTTTTCCATAAAACATGGCTAAGAGCTCTCCTTTTCAGTGAACTGTTCCTTCTGAAAGGACACACAGAATTATATCACGCTTCAGCTTTGCAATGAGAGAGGTGTACATGAACCTGGGCCTGAACCAAGGATGTGCTTCTGTAACTTCTAAGTGACTTCTGTAACTCTAAGAATGACACTTTAAACTGTATTCGTTTCAAAACTTCAGTGTCAAAGCCCTTGGAAATTGTTGATGGTTGTGCAAGCAGAAAAATGATAGCAGAGGAGGCAGGAACTTAAGAGAGTCCAATGCAGACTAGCAAGTTATTTTTCACAGTGTTAGGGGTTGTAAGGGCCCTTGAGAGATCATTGAGTCCAAGCCCCCTGCCAGAGCAGGACCAACCTAGTGTAGGTCACACAGGAACATGTCCAGGTGGGTTCTGAATGTCTCCAGAGGAGACTCCACAACCTCACTGGACAGCCTGTTCCAGTGCTCTGTCTTATGCTTACACAGAACCTCCTATGGTCCACCTTGCATCCATTGCTCCTTGTCCTGTCATTGTTCATCACTGAGAAGAGCCTGGCTCCATCCTCCTGACACTCAACCTTTGCATATTTAGAAACATTAATGAGGTCTCCTCTCAGTCTCCTCTTCTTCAAGCTGAAGAGCCCCAGCTCCCTCAGCCTTTCCTCATAAGGGAGATGTTCCACTCCCTTCATCATCTTGGTCACTCTGCACTGGACTCATTCAAGCATTTCCCTGTCCTTGAACTGAGGGGCCCAGAACTGGACACAGTATTCCAGATGCAGCCTCACCAAGGCAGAGGGGGAGCAGAACCTCTCTCAACCTACTAACCACCCCCCTTCTGAAGAACCCCAGGATGCCATTGGCCTTCTTGGCCATAAGGGCACATTGTTGGCTCATGGTCATCCTTCCACCCACCAACACCCCCAGGTCCCTTTCCCCTGTGCTGCTGTCTAACAGCTCAGTCCCCAGCCTATACTGATACATGGTGTTGTTCTTTCCCAGGTACAAGACTCCACACTTACCCTTGTAGTAATTCATTAAATTTCTCCCTGCCCAACTCTCCAGGTCCAGGTCCCTCTGAATGGCAGCACAGCCTTCTGGGGTGTCAGCCACTCCTCCCAGCTTTTTGTCATCAGCAAACTTGCTGAAAAAACACTCTGTCCCTTCATCAAGGCCACTGATAAAAATGTTGAACAGGACTGGACCCAGCACTGATCTTTGGAGGACTCCACTGATCAGAGGTCTCCAGCTGGACTCTGCACCATTCATCACCACTCTTTGGATCTATTGCATAGCCAGTTCTTAATCCATCTCACTCACTGTCCATTCTTCTAGTCCACATTTCCTGAGCTTGCTCATGAGGATGTTACAGGAGACTGTGTTAAAAGCCTTGCTAAGGTCAGGGTAAACTGCAGCCACTGGTCTCCCTGCATCTATCCATTAAATTAGAACATCATAGAAGGCTTCAGATTACTCAAGTATGATTTTCTCTTGGTAAATCCATGCTGACTACTCCTGATAACATTCTTCTCTTCAGAATGCTTAGAGATGACCTCCAGAATTAGCTGCTCCATCATTTTTCCAGGGATGGAGGTGAGGCTGATTGGTGTCTAATTGCCTGGATCTTCCTTCTTATCCTTTCTGAAGACTGGAGTGACACTGGCTTTCTTCCAGTTCTCAGGCACCTCTCCTGTTTGACATGACCTCCTGAAAATGATGGAGAGTGGTGGGGTGATAACCCCAGCCATCTCTCTCAACACTCTTGGGTGCGTCCCTTCAGGGCCCATGGACTTGTGTGTATTCAATTTGCATAACTGATCTCTAACCCAGTCTGTACTGACCAGTGGAGAGTCTTCCCTCCTCCAGCCTTTCTCTCTCTTATCCAGGGTTTGGAATTCACAAGGGCTGGTCCTAGGAGTAAAGACTGAAGCAAAGAAGGCATTCAGCATATCTGCCTTCTCTACATCCTCTGTTATCAGGGCTTCTGCCCCATTCAGCAGTGGCCTCTCATTTCCCTACTCTTCCTTTTAATACTGATACCTTTGAAGAACCTCTTCTTGTTTCCTTTTACTTCCTTTGCCAGTTTTAGTTCTAAGAGTTCTTTGGACTTTCTTGTTGCCTTCCTACATTCTCTGACATCCTTATAGTACTCTCAAAGTGAGCAGTCCCTTCTTCCATAAACTGTAATTTTCTTTCTTCCATGAGACTTTCTTCAGAAGCTCCTTACTGATCCTTGCAGGTCTCTTAGCACCTCTACGCAATTTTTTACTCCAGAGAATGCACCTATCTTGAGCTTGAGGGAAGTGGTATTTAAAAATTGACCAACTTTCTTGGTCTACCTTTCTTTCCAGAATCTTAGCCAATGGGATTCCATCTTTAAAGAGTACAAAATTAGCCGTGGAAAAGTCCAGGGTTGTAATCCTACTTATGGCCCTTCTTCTTCCTTGTAAAATACAGACTCTACGATATCATGGTCGCTGTCACCAAGGCTGTTCCCAATCTTAATATCCCCAACCAGACCTTTATTTGTTAGTACAAGGCCCAGCAGTGCACTTCTCCTCGTTGGTTCCTCACTGCCTGCAAAAGAAAGTTGTCATCATTGCACTGCAAGAGCCTTTTGGACTTTATATGCCTGGCTGTGCGGGCTTCCCAACAAATATCAGGGTGATTGAAGTTACCCATAAGTAGGGTGACACCCATAAGGCATGTGATATAGAGACTTCTTCCAGTTGACTGTAGAAGGCCTCATCAGCATCTTCTTGGTCTGGTGGTCTATATTAGACACCCACAACCGTTCCACCCCCATTTGCATGTCCTTTAATTCTTCCCCACAAACTTTCAACCCTCTCTACCTCTCCCCCTGGATGGAACTCAGTACATTCCAGCTGCTTTCACACATGAAGAGTAACACCATCACCTCGCCTTGTTAGTCTGTCCTTCCTAAATGGCACATAGCCATCCATGACAATATTTCACTTGTGGGAGCTGTCCCACCATATTTCAGTGACTGCAATTACATCATAGCCATGCAACCTTACACATATCTCCAACTCCTCCTGCTTATTCCCCATACTCTGTGCACTGGTATATAAGAATTTCAAAGAGGCAGTCAAATAATTAATTTTCCCTTTTGGTATCCAGCCCTGTTCCCTGTTTACTACCCTATTAGCGGGCCCTGTGGTTTTGTGTTATGTAAGACTACTAACATCTTCTCCCATCAAACTTAGGTTAAAGCCCTATCAGCGAGCCCTGCCAACTCCTGGCCAAAAACCCTTTTCCATCTCCTGGATGATTCTGCACCATCCTGTGACAGCAGGTCTGGTTTCTATTGGTAAAGCATAAAATATACCACTTCCAAGGAGATATGAAAGTGGAGACTCACTAAGATTTTACTGTGGGATCAATCCTTACTTAAAGATAGGGTGCATTTCTGAATAACCTTTCCCAAAATATTTTTTTCTCTAATAACCCAGTATATGCTATTGTTCCAGTTGTTTGCTGGGGTACATATAATTGAGTTTTATGGGACAAGTCTTACTCGACTGGATTAGTCAGATTTACATAAAGCTAGCAGAGTGCTAAAGAACAGTCTAGCCAGCACTGGCTTTCTGTCACAGGAAACTGGGATGAAATAGATCTCAAGATGTCATACAGTCAAACCCCTCAACCTGTTCACTTCTTACATTCCCAATACCAGTTCATCTAACCTAAAAGCCACACGTAGGGGTAAATACATTGTGCTCCAAGACAATCTCCTCAAAAGCTAGAAGAAATCTTAGCACGCTTTGTACATAGACAAGACAATATATACTGTCTTGTATAGTAAACCTTATATGTAGATACACACAACTAAGAATGAATAAAAATGTAGAAATAGTTTGGTTACCATGTGACATGCCTAAATATCTATCAGTTTGTCCATGCAAAGGCTTTAGGTGATTTTCACTGCAGATTTTGAAAGGTATGCTACTCCAGAGGCACATCCCTCTCCAGGAGTCATCTGAAACCACTGCGTTCTTCTGAAGTATGGCAATAACAACAGGTGAACTAAGTGAGAAGAACAGAGAAAAATACCTCTATCTGAGGCCTTCATGGGCTGAATTTCTAAAAGAGGTCAGTTCACTCTTGCCACATTGCAGAATTTTCCCTAGAGAAATTCTCTTCCCTAACCGTGGAACATGGAAAGAAAAAGACATGTACTATGCAAACTCCCTCAGGTAGATTCTTCTGTTCAAGAATGGAATAAAAGCTCCTTGAAATCCACCAGACATTCTTGATCTGCAAATCCAGTTTGCTGTGGCATTGTCTAGGTGCTAGTTGTTTTAGAAATTGCTTAACTCAGATTAATACTTTGGGCAACCACTTAGTCATTCAAAACCAAATCTAGACCTCTTGTGACTCTCCTCTGAGCTGCATAATCTATGAAAATGTTGGCACAAAAGAGTGTGTGCTAATTAATAGATTCATTGTCACAACGTGATACACATCTTTCAAATTTTAACATCGTCTTTGATCCGGCAGTCACTGGCAATTTTACAGTGCGTGGTAACTACTTTAAGTTATATTATTATCCTTCTATGCATGTATAAAATTTGCATAGCTTCAAAGCATTGATTTTGTTCACAGTTGGGGTTTCTATACACTGATGTCTCAGTTGAGCAGTTTAAATCAAGAATTGGAATCTCTCTGCCAAAATTTTTTAAATTTCTTTTTTTATTCATTTTTGACACCCCTGAACGACATTTTAGCTGCCTTGAAACTGCTTCAAATGAGCAGGAGGCACTGTTACTTTAGGATCACTGCTTCACTTCCTTTATGTTTTTGGGTTTTTTTTTTTTCAAAATTACAATTCCAGTCATAGAATACCTTAATTAATTATTTTTACCAGGCAGCAATCAAAGTAGTAATTAAAATGCCAATATATTTTCATATCTTATGAAAGGAATTCCATATAAAAACAGTTAGCTCTGTGCATGAGAGCTAACTGCTTTCTCTTTTACAAATATTGTGTCAAAACCAGCTCCATCCACTGGCCACCTCCTTCAACATTTGAAGGAACACCCATGAAAACTGTGTGATCATTGTGCCTATGACAGGCATATGGAACCATATGTTCTTTTAAGAAGACTATAGCAGGTGGAGCACCCTGGAAGGAGGGCAAATGAGAGAGGACTCTGCTCTTCTATGTGGCCCTTCACAAAACAAAGCCCCATCACAGGTAGGAGATGTTCCAGCAACAACAGCATTTGGCTGGCAAGAGAGCAGTGGACAATTAGTATTACACAGACCATTTTTACTTCTGTTTTGACCTAATGTGTTGGTTTGTGTTTGGTTTTGTTTTTTAATTCAAGCGTTACATTTCTAGCTTTTTCAATTTAAAAAAAAATTCTGGTTTAAAATCTCTTCTGGTCTTCCATTTCAAGTTCAGTATAAGGAGAAGATCTGAGAAGACCCACCTCAGAGTTTGGAGCAGATTAAACTTCCATCCAAATGCCTGTAGAGCAATATATCAACATTGTTGGAATCAGATGGTACTTCCCCATGACTTTACAATTTACTATAAAACATGAACAACATACAGTGTTACGGTCACCAGGCAATCTAAGAATGGAGTATTACAGATACCCAGAAGAGGGGAAATAGATGCTACAAAATGCAGAGAGTAATAGCAAATCAAAAATTGCACATGTAGAAAAAGAAATCGGAGGAAGAATAAAGTCAAAGGAAAGGTTTTTATTTTTAGGAGTTATAGAAAAAGAATTATTTTAGGGACTCTGTATTTGGGGTTTTTCCCTTTTATAGTTTTTAAAATGGGAAAGTTCTCTTACTGCATCAAACACAAATGGCAATATAGGAATCTTATGAACAAGGATCTGCTTAGGTGTCATGCCTATTTTTTTTTCCAAATCTGGCCTGAGAAACAACTCCATCTAATTCAAACAAGTTTAAAGAATGGAGAAAGAAACAGAAGGGGAAAGATAATAATGTGTCGAAAAAACCCAGACCACACATCCAAACCACCTCTCTCTGCCAACAAGACAATGGCAGTATTTATTTTTAGTATCTTCAATTATGTCACGGTTTAACAATTACAATTTAGCATAAATAGTCTCTAGTAAAGGACTTAGACAAGTGTTTCTGTTTTGCTAAAATGAGAATTTTTTTAAAAAGCTTACTTGCACTTTCACTAAGAATAATGGGAAATCTTAGATCATTGCATTTTGAGACTTTGGTTCAAAACTTCAGTTTTGAATTAATGAATATGTTACATTTCATACAACCTACATGTTCAGCAGAACTAGTAGGATATCATCCTGTTTAGCTGACATTTCCAAACTGATGTCTGTACCAAATTAGATCACAAAAAAATTATGTTACTCACAGAGGGGAAAGTTTCCACAAACAGTCCAGAGGGAAAATACTCAAACTATACAAATTATTAAGGACTGCTAATGCTTTCCTAGACCGGGCAAAAAAAAAAGAAATCTTTCATTTGTTCATTTGTTGTTGCTGCATGTAGAGAGAAAATTAAGATTTTAGACCTCAAAATCATTTGCCAGTTTATCAAAATCAATATCAGAATAACAACTGGGAAACATCTTTCAGCCTTTCCTCATATACTTCTGTCAAAACAGGATGAGGACCAGAGACAGATGCTCACTGAAGCAATTGCTGCAATGATTTAAAATGTTGTTGCCTGAAGTGAGAGTTCAATTCCTAAGACAGAGCCAGTGGTATGAATTATGCTTTTCCACCATCTCAGAGTGAGGTTAGCAATTGGTTAGGTTAATGTGGTTTTCTTTGTCCTAAAGCTAATGATGAACACTGGAAAGATCCTCTCCATCCATTTGTTTGAAGTCCTGGCAATGAGACAGTAGCAAATAATCCTTGGAAAATAGCTTTTCAGTCCATTTCATTTCTGAAATGAACATCTAAGAGAGACTTGATAATTTTTCAACTTTTAATTCTACCATCTCAATCATGAAAAAAACTACTCAGAGGAACTTTCAGAAGCATACTAATAAAACAGGCTGCAGACTAATCCTTTTTCTTTTCCTTTTTTTCTCATGAACTGTCTCTTGCTTCCCACAGACTGCTGTGAAGCCATGCATATGATAACCCTTCCAAAGCTTAACACGAATGTAGAAAGATGTTACATTAAAATCGAATGTGAAATAATGAACCAAACTCCAGCACAAAAAAATAATTTCTTTAGTGAACATGAAACAGTGGATCTAAGCTAGCCAAAGCTCTGAACTTGAAAATTAATTGAAAAAGTAACAGCAGTCCTTGCCAGCCTAAAGTTAATAAGCCATACAGCCACCTTCTGTGCTTATTACACTCCTCCTCCAGAAATGTAACAGGAGGTTTAATGTTAACCAGGGATACATGGCACTGAGCTGCATCCAACCTGGCCTTGAACAGTTCCAGGGAAGGGGAACCCACAACTTCCTTGAGCAACCTGTGCCAGTGTTTCACCACTTTCAAAAGAAAGAAATTTTTCCTAATGTTTAACATAAATCTCCCCTTTTCATGTTTGAAATAATTTCCCTTTGTCCTCTCACTACAAGCCCTTGTAAATAGCCCTACTCCAGGTTTCTTGTAGCCCCCTTCAAGTATTCAAGAGGGTTGCTATAAGATCAACTCAGAGTCTCCTCTTCTCCAGGCTGAACAACCTCTTCAATCTGTCTTCACAGGAAAGGTGTTCCAACCTTCTCATCATGCCATGACTTCCCAAATATTGTGGACAGTGGCTTTGCAGCTTTATCTGCCAGTTCTTTAAGGAGCCATGGGTGAATCCTATAAGGTCCCATGGACTTGTTTAACTTCATGTTCTTTAGGTGATTTCAAAGCTGCTCTTCATCTACAGTGGGGGATTTTCCTTTCCCCAGTCTTTGCCTTTGGCTTCTCTAACATAGAGGGTGCAACCATAGTCCTTGCCAGTGAAGAGAGGCAAAGTAGTCATTCAGTACTTTGGCCTTCTCTATGTTTTGGATGACCAGCTCTACTGTTTCCTTCTGGAGTGGGCCACAGGTTCCCTAGTCTTCCTCTTATCACTGATACACCTAGAGAAGTTTTTCTTGTTGCCTTAACCCCCCCTGGGCAGATCAATTTCTTTCTGTGCTTTTGCTTTCCTAACCTGATCTCTTGCTTCTCTGACTACTTCTCTTTATTTCTCCCGTAGTATCTGTCCTCGTTTCCATCCTCTGTAAACTTTGTTTTTACCCCTAAGTGTGTCCGAGAGTTCCTTGTGCCTGCCTCCCTCTTCACTGGGACACATTGGTCCCTGGCATGCAGGAGGTGATCCTTGAAAATGGACCAGCTTTCCCTGGCTCCCTTCCCATCCAGGGTTTTGCCCCATTTCATCTTACCAAGCAGACGACTGAAGAGATCAAAGTCTGCCCTTTTAAAATCAAGCACTGTCAGCTTATTTTGTACTTTCCTCAGTACCCTAAGGATCTTGAATTCTACATTCATGGTCACTGCCAACAAATCTCCCATTGAATTTTACATTGTTCATCAGCCCATATCTGTTGGTGAGAACAAGGTCTAGCAAAGCTGCTTTTCTGGTTGGTTCCTCTACAGTTTGGAAGAGGAAATTGTCATCAACAAAGTCCAAGAACTTCCTGAAGTGCTGGTACTTTGCTCTGTTGTCCCTCTAGCAGATCTCAGGGTCATTAAAGATACACTCATGAAGACCATGGCTTGTGAGTCCAAAGCAGCTTCTATCTGTCTAAAGAGGGACTCATCCACTTGGTCTTCCAGGTTGGGTAGCCTGTAGTAAAGCCCCACCATGATATCACTTGTCCCTGTGTTCTCTTTAATCCTGACCCATAGAGTCTCTGTCAGCCCTCATCCACCCCCAGGTAGAGCTCCATGGACTTCAGCTGTTTACTGATGTAGAGAGTGACTCCTCTTTTGCCTCTCCTGTCCTTCCTCAACAGTTCCTACCCATCCATCCCCCCACTCCAGTCATAGGAACCATCCCACCACGTCTCGGTGACACCAATAACATCACAGCCCTTCCGGTATCCAGACATGTGCAACTCCTTTTTTTTCCCCCCATGCTTTGTGCATTTGCATAGAGGTATTTGAGATGTGTCTCCTTCAAAGTAGCCTTACTGGCAGGGCTTATATCTATCTACACATATGCTTTTCTGGTGGCCTGTGATTCTCTTCCAGGCCCTGGGCATCTGTTAGCCTCTCTGTCCTCAGTAGGGTAAAATTTTATCTTGACCTGAGTTACCAGTTTCTCTCCTGGTATCACCATTCCATGCCCAGGCTCATTTATAGTGGTCACAGTTTTATCCTCTTCCCCCTTCAAACCCAATTTAAAGCCCTCTTGATGAGCATGTGGACAGGATTTTTGAAAAATGAATGGGGACAAGGAGATATAATCCTTTTTACTTACTATGTTTACGTGTACAGAATAGTGTACAAACATGAGGCATGGGGAGTGCCCGAGGTTAATGGACAATACACTGCACACAAAGAAACCAAACCTCAAATTCAGATTTGACACCTATGGTAACTCTTCTGTCTTTATTTTCACTGGTATCACATATAATTCAACTGGTCTCAAATAAAAATCCTAACAGGATGACAAAAAAAAGAAAAAAAAAAAACAGAAAAAAAGGGAGTGATATTGCTGTGTATACATACTGCAGTAGCTGATTGTACACAGATACTGCAGATAAGGTATTTCTTGGTATCCTTCTACAGGCTATTGCTTCCTATTGCAGCAAAATTCCAAGTTATGCTGTCCTAAGACCTGCTTTTTAAAGCCCCAGATAAGAGAGAATTATCAAACCTTAGAGGGAAAATGCATAGCTTTTGAGCAGCTTAAACATGTATCTATTCTCATGTAATAATTTACACGTTTTATTGTGGGTGTTTTAATTTTTTTATTATAGTTTTAATTCAAAGAGAGTTCTAAAACATGGCTTTTTTATCTGCGAGAGTTAAGTGATTCAAATAAATACGTCCAGTAATCACAAGTAAATTAAAAAGAATGCTAATAAATATATGCACTGGCTAGTGAAATTCTGATGAATTTCATTTGATACTTCCCTGTCAATAGGAAAGAGTTCAAGCTGATTTGGCAAGTGCCTTGACCTGATTAATGATCAGGTGTAGGTATGTTTAAAACACCTGCACATCTCCTGCCAGTATAAGAGTATATGGGAGAGATATATGTTAATTGTAGCAACTCTATAATTGTAGCAACACACAATTCTAGCCAATGCAAAAGAGCATGGTCCGTTTGTTTGTTGGGTTTTTTTTGTTCATTTGTTTGTTTTCTTTGTACTTCCCTTTCCTTAACTAGAGATTTATTTCCAGGATGGTAGAGCTGTAATACAGCCCAAAGCCTGACACAAGCTGTCAGGCAGCACATCAGCTATCGCGAACACAAAGGTTACTGAGGGCAGCCTGTGGAAAGAAGCCTTTTCCCAAGATAATTGAAAGACAGGTTGCTGGATTTTTTTTTTAAATAGGGTTTTGGTTTTGTTTTTTATCTTTTAAAAGCCACCAAACTTAAGTAGCAAAACACATGTGAGAAAAAGACAAGAGTTAAAATTTACAGTTAGATCTCTTGCAGCCACCACAGTGGGAGCTAAAAGAATTCCTAAGAGAGCACAGGGTGCTAGAGTGTTAGAACTTGACTGAGAGGGAAAAAAACCAGAGTTACAATAAATGCACACCATGCTCTGTGTAATTGCTACCTATGAAGCCCTAATACTGCTCATCATACTCACTTTATGTTTTCCTCAATTTAGAAAATCATGTGTGTCCCAAAGAACTCCATGCATTTTCACATATTCCTACATTACCAGCACAATGGAGCCCCTATGTTGGGCTAAGATAATTTAATGCATCAGCAATACATAAAACAATAACAATAACAATGCTGATATTCTTTACAGATTCAGTAGGATGCTAAAATTAAGGATTGTCAAGCAGTTAGTGTTACTATGGGAACTGATCTCTTGGTAAGTCAAACGTTCAGTGTTTTTATCTCTGCAATTACATAAAAACTTCTGTGATTTTGTTCCAGGGCTACTTGAGTTTCATGGAAAAGAGGGTACCATTTATAAGAAATTATTCCACTTCAGTAAGTAATATTTTTCCCAGAGCAACATATTAAATTAAACCAGGCCACAGTATTCTCAGATGACACTTGGATGCACTTGCAATTCCAACAGACTTAGGGATTGACAGAGCAATTAAACTTCCAAATAATGACAGCCTTTGCAAGGTTTCAGAAATTGCAGTGCCTAAACTGGTATCTAACTAGCCCATCAATGTGGAAAATTCCCAAAGGCTGTTATTTCTTACAGAAAAGACAGAGTTTTTCTCCACTTACTGCTTAAGAATTTTCAGTATTTCCTTTCCATAATAAGATAAATTAAATCACTTCTCCAATTACATCAGACAAAAACAATGAAAATTCTTGAAGGATTAATTTTTTGTCAGAACATGTATACATTCATCTGAAAAATTCTGGCATTTGTCTGTAACACGGGAAACAAAGATCTAGGATTCAGTGGTAGCTGGCAGAGTATGCACTTGAGCCAGGGTTAAAATTAGGTGTTACAGGTTTCTCCTTTTCTTTTAGGTTCTCCTCTCACATTATCTACCCTACTGAATTATGCCACACAACAAGGGTAGAAGCAGGGCAGTGTGCTGAAACAGCTTTTGTTTATTCTCAGCTCCAGTGTACTCTTATGTATAAAATAAGATTTGTTTGGCCAAGGAACTCTGAGAGTAAACTGTGAAACATTTTCTGAGAACTTAAAAATATTCCTTCCTTACTGGGCCAAATATTTGGATCCAAAGCAAAAAATGAGCCAGGACTTGGGAAGCATTTTTTTCAATTTTTCCAGTTTACAAAGAGATTGCCAGTGTTCAATATTTTTACAGAAGCTGCCCTTTTTCCCTCCACAAACATTTTCTTCTCACTCTCACTTTTAAAATAACTATACATATTACATATCTGCATATATATGTGTGTATAATATTTATATATAAATCAGCATTTCAGATTCCCTGTAAGAAAACAAAGAACGACACTTATTAAGTTTACAGTTCACATATGCCATGAATTTTAGGCATTTTAGAAGAAAACAATCACTCTGGAATTCTGTTCACATTTCACTGCTTCAAAATTGTTAAAAAACATGATAACTGTATAATTTACCTGCTTCAAATCGTCATACTGCAATATCAGGTGCTAGTAATGGGTAAGAATGTGGCCCTTGTGAGGCATGCATGAGTAAGAAAAAGGTGTCTGTTTTCACAGCTCACTCTGAAGAGTGATAAATTCTTTTACTCTTCTGCAAGGAGTCTTGTGTCTCATTAGGCTGCAAACTACAAGGTTCATTCCGAGCTAATGGTATAACAGCAGTTTATCCACAGACTGCACCTGCTAGCTACTGGGAAACTGATAGGAAGGTGTTCCCCTGAGATTTTTTTTGACAGTAAAACCTACCAAACTAATGACAAGAAAACCCACAAAACTTTACTGAATACCCAAATAATTGCTGATACAGTGCAAAAGCAGGTGGACAGAATTCAAACTGGTCTCTTGATGATTACTAACTGCAATATCTAGTATAACCTGGCTTGAAGATTTACATCTTGGTAGAGGTTAGAGAACAAAACTCTGCTTCCAGGGCTGAGAGCACTAAATCCTCAGTATTTCTGCATGTTCATGTTTTCCTCTGTTAAAATTCTGTCAATGGGATATACAGTAGCTTTCAAGTTCTTTATTATTATAATCTTTAATTTTAAAAAGCCTAGAAAATATACAAATGAGGTGGCTTTTTCCAGATAATGAAAAAATGCACCTACAAATGGGGTTGAGAAGAGGGATGGAGGTGAAGAGCAGAATCATTTAAGCTCTGTGGTACCTGAACATGGAGTGTCAGGAGGAAAACAGAGAAAATATCATACCTTCATTTCAAGTTCTGATTTCTACCATTCGTGACTTACAGTCATGAGGGAGAAAAGCAGTTTTTAGAAGTGACCAAAACCAATAGTACTTTAAGAATATAGGATCAATACAAGTTCCTTGCCCAAAGTGACAATAACAAATCGACAAGACTGCAATTTTCTAATGTTTTATCATTAAAAAACCCAGTAGCAGACTGGAGGGGGGGAACTGTATCTGCCACTAGGCTCACGCACAATGCAGAGAGAAGTGATTATATTAAATATATACAGTATGCAGTAGATTTTGGTGTGATCTTGATAATGTTGGGACAGATAACCATAACCATAGTGGCAATTTCATTGGAGTATGTGACATGAAATTAGAGACTGTGTTATTTTACACCCAAGATAGCAAATATGGGCCATTAACATGTTTGGGAAGACAGGAGGACTTCATGGTACCTACCATATTATCATACTACTAGCTATGAAAAATAATCATCAGGGCAGCACTGATTCTTTATCCAGTCCAAATCCCACTTCCACAAAAGCTGCCAGAAGAGCTGGCGAACGTTGTTGTTGTGTGGATACATTATCAATTATCTCTCAGTGAACAAAATTTATTTTTTATATATGATCACCTGTTTGAAGATAGCAACCTTTCTGTGTGTTTTGAAAAAGAAAATCAAAATCACGAATTACAGCAGTTTTAAGTCGCGCTTCTTCAGAAAAGACAAGAAATTGCCAATGGCTCATGGAAAGTTTCCCAACACAGCTGCTTTTCCTGGAGCTTTGACAGAAGAGCTGTCAACATGAATTGTCAACATAGCTGCTGCTTTGGCCATCAGAAATTTCGCTCAAAAATATAAACTCTTCTGAATAAAGTAGGCTTGGACTATAATACCCTGTGAGTTACTGAAAGACATGTGGATATTATTGGAATCCATTCTTTCCCAAATGGTCAGAATCCACAGCAACAGTAATTATTTTTCCTAAAATGCTTTTAAACTCACTCCAGTGATTGTTCAGTAATTTCTAGGCTCTGCAGAAAGGCAGATGGTGTTCTTTGACCATTGCGTATTTTACCAGCCAATTGTATTCCACTGTTGTTTCATATTCTTTATACTGTTTGTTGCATGTGCTCATTTCTTCAGGTTACACTTGAATAATTCTCCTGGACAAGGCCAATTTCAGTGCTGTGTATGCCTGGCACCTAACACATGATGGCTCTGCCCCCAGTGCAAGTCTCTGGGGGCTGAAATTAGACACTAAAAAATCTTCTGGTGCCATGTGTGGTCTTCGGTCACTTGAGGTATAACTTCAAGGTTTTCATCACTGCAATTTTTTCCCAATTAAGAGACCCAGAAGACGGACAAGCACACTTCACTTGGTTCCAGGAAGGTGTCTAAGAAGCAGCAGTTGAATGATGGTACACTCAGCCTTCCTCAGGGGACAGCAAAAGTGAAAAGGCACGAGCAAATAAAGGAAAACTGTTGACAATCCTGTCAGTGCTACAAGCAGTAAGAAGCCATACTGAGCAACCATATACATGCTCTTCAATATTTGCTTCTCTCTATGGCAGTAGATAACAAGAGGTTGACTAACTGTGATCTCTCTTGTTCTGCTAAAAATGGTATGATTTGCTCTTCAAGTAGGCTCAAATGAACAGAAAAACTCATTTCAGTTACCTAACTAGAAGTAATCCAACCCTTTGCCTACATACACTGTTTTGTTTTGAAGTGTCCCACCCACTGTCAACAAGACGTGAGTACAAGGTAATAACACCACAGTTCAGTTTACAACCAAGTAAATATTATTTGTTTTAAACAGTTTTTCATAAGCAAATTATTCCTGAAAATTTAAACCATGAATTTTTAAAATGATCTGTTTGGTAATTCAGCTCTTTTTTACCATTAGTTTTCCATATCATTTAAGAATCAGTACAAAGAAAAAGAGCAGCTGCAATCTTTTAATGAAACTCACTTAAAAACAAACAAACAAAGAACCCCAACACATCAACTTTGATCAGCATTTGCACTGTATTCTCCCAATGGACTCGTCAGTTTGCATGTCCTCATTTTCTGCTCTACAGTCTGTGTATGCAACTACATCACACCATCACGATGAATCAGTGTTGTAGCTGTTCTATTTGTACAGAAAGAAAAGGAGCACTTAAGGTTGTTGTTTAAAATATCAACTCTTCATAAATTTGTGGATCAGATGAGTTGAACATGTAAGTGGACTTGTGCTGATTCTTCCTGGATATTTTTTGTGGCATTGCTACCCAATGAATGGACTATGAAGCACTTCAGCTGTCTGGCACTGCATCCAGGAGATTGTCCTGTCCACACTTCCAATGTGGCAATGTGTTGATACATCATGCCTTTATGAGCCACCAAGGAACAAGTCCAAGGAGAACTGTGAATTGTATTGCAAAGCTGACGCACAGCAGTCTGCTGAGTGAGAAATGACAGATGCTTGTTGCTAAAGCAGCAACTACCCTGGGAAGAACAAAGAAAATGGTCACTGTTGTGAGCCAGAGCACATGTCAGCATGGGTACCTACCCAGTCAGAGACAAGATGAGATGTTATGTTTTGACACAAGTGCACAAGCCTGAAGGAGGGAAATGAAGTGTCAAGTGGAAATCCAACAAAGGGAAACCGTTGCAAAAGCTACTCAAGCTGGCACCTTCCAACACACTCTGGTGTCTCTCTTTCCCCACTTTTTGAGGCTTCAGGTATTTAGGTTGCTTACTGTTAAGAGCTTACATAACAAAGCCTCATTCCCAGTTTCTCACAGACACAGTAACCAAAATAACAACTTTTTTTCTGAAGTTGTATTTCACCTAACTGAGCAAGGTGAAAGCTAGCAAAGCTTATAGAATCAGTCACTAATGTTAATTCATGCATGGGAGGTTGAAATGACAGTAATATAAACAGAACAAATATTAAGTAGAGTACAAGCAGGAATACCAATGAATAGGTGAAATTCAAATACACCTTTTACAAGGACCTCAGAGACCTGTCCAACCCCAATGAGTGGTGCTACACAGTGGTACCACCAGAACAGCTGCTCCAGAGATATGCTAGAGCAAATGGAGCTTCTACTGCAGGCTGGGAATTGAAGGGAATAGCTTCAATAGGACTGAACAAGAACAATTCCAGTATATTGTAACTTAGGAGGTAAAGCAACATGGAAAGGGGCATGGGGTAAAAGAAAGACCACTTGATGGGTAAAAGACCACTTGATGGGTAAAAGAAAGACTGTCCACAGTGAGCTGCTTGATGCAAGGAGATCAGGCCACAGGATTCTTTTCTGATTGTTTTTTAAGAGACTGATGCAAGAAGCACCCAAATAAATTTAAGAACAGGAGGACCAACACTGCTGAATACTGTCTGCACAGAGGGTTGGCAGATGAACAATGCTAAAAGCCTCTAAGTTTGTAGGTTAAGGGGAGACTGAGCAGAGAGCTTCTCAATATCTGAATTTGGGCTCAGACACTTCTAGGGAAAACTAAGCAAATAAATCCGTTTTCAAAACTATCCCTCCTTGTAGAAAGGGGTACCACTGTAGTATGTCATAAGGTTCTGTGGAGGTTTTAGGGTTTGCTTCTGGTTTGTCATACAAAATTTAAGTCAGAGAAAAAACATCAGAGAAGAGCAGAATGCACCAAAGTGATGAATGAGACCAAAATCTGCCCCACAAGCCTCTAGAGATGTCTGTGAGGTAAAGCCTGCATGTTCTTTGCCACATTATGTAACACATTGCAGCAAAACATCTAGATGCTTCCAGAACTCTAAGCAGTAACTCAAATAAAATTATTTTAAAAGAGATGGGATTCCAACTTTTAAGCATTATGCTGAATAAATTATTGTCCAACTGGCTTCTTGTATATGAAAGTGTGTTATTAAAAGTAGCACAGGGCCACTTGGTCTTTTGTTTCAAAATAATTGTCCTTTAACTGTTTTCAGTGAAAGATTAAATATGGAATAAGAGGCAGCTGAAAAATTAGAACCAACTCTTTGAAGTGGAAATTTCCTAATAAAAGATTATCAATGATAAGAGATAATGTGTAGAATGCAATAACATATCATGGGGTTGGTTTCTGAAATGATGATGCACACAAGCCTCTAAAATAGATTTCTCTTGCTATAGCATGTCCAAAAGATGTGCTTTTCCTTACTGCACTTTTCAAGTATATCTACACAAGCAAAGATGGGCAATTTACCTGACATACTCATGAAAAAATAATGACTGTGAAAGAACATGCAGTTGATGTAATAAACAGTAAAAAACTAAGTGCTATTGTTCTCTAGTTTTTTATTTACAAAAATTTCTAGTAGGAAACAAAGGCTTCTATAAAGTTTTTGAGGTTCCAGATTATGCTTGGACACTAAGGCTTCAGGCACCTATGAATTAACTACAAACTGCATAAAATTGAAAGTCTGTAAAAGTTTCAGCTGGTGATTACAATATTGGTTAATTACAGAAGTGAAGGATGCAAGCTGCTTCATATCTAGACCAGCTGGCTGCTTTTGTGTATAATAAAAATAGCTTTACTTGTAAGTAGCTACAGGGAGGAAATAGGATGTTTTCTCAAGCACCATTGGAATAATTCTCTACCGATTCCCTCCAGTACTAATAGTCATGACAAGAAGTTTAACTGATTCCATGAGGCAGCTACTACCTCCATTTTATGAAACAGGGACCACTGAAAAAACAAAACAAAACAAAACAAAAAATAAGCAGAATCTATAAAGACATTTTTGCTTGGTTAAATATATTTCACCCTCCAAAAGGCTAAATATAAAACCCCACAGAAATTATTCATTTCAGCAGGCTTTGAATGAGCCACCAGATGTTTTGCTGAATGTTGCTGTGTCACTTTTCCAGACATCTAAAACTCTCCCTTTGTATTCTTACAACTGTCTTTCCTGATACGAGCAATTTTTTGCACAGTATCATGGATGTTTCCAAATTAGTAAGAAAAGCCTAAAATTTCTATCATTCCTGTTAATTGAAGTATAGAAACCATTGTCTAACACATACAATGAATGAATCAATTTTGAAAAAGAGCTTTATATGAATTTTTTTCTTATTTCCTTCTACTGTAGTATGAAAAAGTGCTATCATAACACTTCTGTTACAAAAAGATTTTGTTTATTTTTGCTTTCTTTAAGTCCACCTTGGTTTGTTCCATTAACTCAGGCACAATGATGGTTTTGTCACCTCTTTCCCACAATGAAAGTCTTCTCAGCTTCATGTAGGACAGCAGATATCAAGACACCCGGTGACCTGGTGGTCATCATAAACAGCCTTCTAAAACAGCTTGTTGGAAAGCCTGTTCTTAGCTACTATTCTGTAGTGCTCAAAATGGTTAATAAATAACTTCAAAACCAACACAATTTCTTACTGGGTTAATTAAAAGTAAGAAAAGTCCTCTAATAAATCTATTGCATGAGAGTTTAAAAGGGAGTGGGACCATCCTTGGAGAAGAGAACCTGCTTAAGATAGATAAAAGAGTTTCTGTAGAAAGGCAAATGACTTTTTTCCAACATATTGTGGAAAGGATTACATATACCATAATTTAGAAGTTGATATTTGAGTACCTAGACAAACTACTGCCCCAGTGTCTGAAACATCTTTGCTCTTACCAAAGTGAAATTCTACATTTGCAAAATAATGTCCAGTACTAAATACTGCCCCTTCAAAGAATATTTTTTTGCATCACTACTTATTTTTTGCTCACAGCAAATGTTTTTCTTTTAAACTGTATTAGAAATGTATTCCCAGACAATCATTTACTTAATGTTTGTTTGTTTGTTTTTCCAAATACTTGAAATACAATGTCTTCCTTAAAACTTGTTACTTTCTAGGGGTTTATCTTTCTGCTTTCAAGGATTATTTTTTTCATTCACCCAAAACAGACTGCATAATAAACAACATTACATAGCAACTGACAATCAAACTGCAGCAATACTAATTGCAGTATAAAAAAGCTCAGTATTTGCAAGCTCTTCATTTTTATGTTTCCGTGGCAAATAATGTCATATGAGTCCACTTCTAAATACATATCAGCAAAAAGAAAAAAATCTTTGTTCAGCATTTCTACAAATCCTCAAAAGGAAATGCAGCCTTAATAGGTATGTAAGTGATTATTATAGAGATCCCAATTTGTTAGGACTTTCCACCTAAAGGCATTTTCAACATAGGTTCTTGTCTTTTAGCAAATGTTGACTTTTTAATGAGACCGCTGCAGTCTCCAGTGGTGCTATTTAGTTTGACTCCAACTATAAACTCAGTAGGTCACAGCATAGCCTGAAAAAAAAAAAAAAAAAAAAAAAAGAAGAAAAAAAAAAAAGAAAGAAGACCCTCAGCTTATCAATAGCCCTATTAAAACTCCAAGTACAAACCCTGGGCTGAGGGAGCAATAGGCAGATATAGTTTCATAGTTTTGATTTATGCTGAAATACTAATATGTCTCCAAAGTGATTTCACTTAAACATCATACACCTGGGAGTTTTGCTCAGGAAGTACAAGCAGTCCCTCTCAAGTGCCCTCGGGGCATCACCTCAAGCCTGCAGCAGAGAAGAGCCAGTTTTAGGCACATCAACTGTAAGGAGTAAGGACGTTGAAACATCAGCACTGTAGGCCCTATAGGCTGTTTGCTTTTGAAGAGAATTTCCCATGTGTTGGTTCATGCCATGGAGCAGGCTCCAATCATAAAAACTGTATTTCTTCCAAAACACTCTGGCGAGGTAAATGCTCTCTAGGGACTTGCCTGTTGCACTCCAACAAATGATGAACACTTTGATCAGAAAACCAGACAAGTCCATCTTTGAATTAAACCCACCTCACCTCAAAAAATGTGAAAGTGCCAACATCAGTACGTAGCACTGATGTTCTCACCTCCTAGCAGGTCACAGCTGAAGTGTAACATAACAAGAGGCAACTGGAACTCCAATGGTGTAGCTACATCACTGAGAATCTTTTCCTTGACCGTGAACAATTTTCTATTATTCTTGAGAGTACTCAGAAATTTTAAAAACTGACTCATTAACAGAGCTTTACAGAACAAAATATATTTAAGATAATCATGTACAGTTTTGTCATCTTTGTTCTGCAGACTCCAGCCATGAAAATTACTTGGAACGTTACCTTAATATGACAAGAAACCAGCTTGTTTTATATTAATGTCTAGCACAGTTCATGTTTAGACTTCACAGCTTTAACACAGAATCTCTTACTGACAAACCTGTCCATTGCAAAAGGAAGGGAAAGGAGAAGTGGATGAGAAGGGGACCTCCCCCACCCCCATCCCCCATTCTTCATACTTTAACAACTAAGAGATCTTCTAATCAACAACAGATTCTGCTAATGGCATCTTCCCTTTAATTAGAGCTGGCTTACAGACTGGCACCATATATTTTATGTCTGGAAATAAACAGAAAATAAGCAACAAAATGAAAGCTCGACAGAAATTTTATCAACATGTCCAAAAGAATATAAAATTACTTTGGGTTCAGGATGGCTTCAGATTCTACTCTGCCATGCTCACATTGTTCAGGTGTGTCCCAGAACCAATCCTTTCTCTATGCAGAGAAAGCCCCTGAATACCTACATTTAGAAAAAATGTATGGATCACTTAACTTCATTTTTGACATCAGGTGTCTGAACAATTCTAAGGACTAGATTAAGCTTCCTAGAGGTATTCAGATTTATCATTACTAAGTAATTTACCTAACCACTTAGAAATTACTTCTTAGAAAACTGGCTCTCCAATGGCTTTGCCTCAAAGAAAACTTCGCAAGCTTATGGAGGCAGAACTATTTTCCCTTCTTCTTTCTGAAACTGATTCTTTTATTAAAGAAGCTTAAGTATTGTGAGAAATACTGGGCATACATCACTGGAAACTGCAGCAGAAGACTTACTGAAACCACAGTCTGGTCCTCTGATGTATGTCTAAAGACTGAGATTATGTGGAGAGAAAGGATAAAATTGGCCATGCTACTTTCTGAAAATCACTTGTCAGCCCCCACAATGATTGCTTTATACAATGTCCATCAGTATGATGATGGATATTTTGCTTGTGTTTCATTCAAAGATGGTAGTATAAATTAATATAAATATTAGATCACAGATGAGTATTTTTATTTGCAACAGTGGTGTCCCTACATGCCAAGACCTAATGTAAAAAATCTCCCATATGTCTCGGTGAAGACATATGTTGTTACTCTTTTCTCTATATTGTCTTTTGCACCCTTCCAGATGTATGCCTCCCATCTGCACCTCACTCACACCTCAACATTAAGTAAAAAAACTATCTTCCAACATTTCTGGAAAGTCTTAGACTCAATTCAGCCAAAATGTTAGATAAAATGGAATCCCAAGCCTGTGGGAAGTTTTTGGCATACCCATGCCATTGCTAAATATAAAACAAGTTAGAAGACATCAGGCTTAAAATGGAAGCAGAACATCATGGCAGAATGAGACCTGGAAAATTAAGAAGTAGCTAAACGAGACCAAAAAAAAACAAAGAAGTGCATGGAATGGAGCTCAAAATTCAGTGGACAGATGTGAAAGCTCAGAAACTATAAATAAATAGAACATGAGGATAACTCAATTGACAAGAAGGACAGGGAATAATTCCTCCAAAGAGAGATTTGTAGTAAAGTCAGTATCTTCCAATGAGGGCTTCAGGTGTTCCCTGAGGTTAGCCGAAGTTTTATCACTGAGATCTGAAGGATCTGAAGTTTCACATGCTCAGAGGTCTGGCATGCCCCCACAGGAGTGCCTGTTTTTACAGTGTTGAATTTTCCCTGTTAGAGTAAGTTTCAGACATGCATTTGTCTGGGCCAGTGGCAGCAAGATTGTGTTTGGAGAAAGTTAAATACTAAAAAAAATGTGTCAGAAAACAAACTGATGTTGAAAGTACATTTAAGTGACAGGTGTTAACTCTTAAATCTCCATTGTAATTCTAATTTACTTCAGCTGGAGCCATCAGTGGTTATTTACATAGAGCGGTGAGACTACACATAATTTTCTGTACTCATTAGCATATTTTTCAAGGCTTTAAAGAACGGCCAAGAATTGCAGCAGGAGGAAGTCCATTAGTTTCCAGCTCACCTAGTGATAAGGACTCTACTAGTAAAAGTACTTATCTGTCCACTGAGGGAAGTGCCCAAGTTTTTGCTGTAATAAGTATTGGTTTACAAATTCTTGACAATTTTTTGCAATGCACAGTAAACTCACTTTACTTAAAGACTTTCATTGTTTCAGATCTTCTTAGTTTAGGTATCTCTAAAAAGATAAAAAGGTATCCTATCACTGACTCGTATTCAAGCAAATGACTATTTCAATGTTCCTGTCACTTCCTAGAAGCTTCATGATTTAAAAATAAATTATATTTGTTGAAGGGTCTGGTACACAGGACCTACTGTCTGGTTGCAGACATATCTAGCATGCCAAGACAGTGACCCATCAGTTTTATACACTTGGCCATATTATATATGTTAGATTTCCTACACTGAACTTATTTTGCAGTTTGAGGCATTTAAGTTTCAATTTGGTCCAGTTCAATGCCCTCCTTTGGAGATAACACCAGCTGGCACTCAGAGTCCAGCGTTGCTCCCAGTCAGAACACAGCAGTGCAAGAGTGAACAGGACTGTGCCCATGTGAAGGAAACATTCTCCACTACCAAAACCCAAAGATATTTGCCACCAATCAGTATCTTGCAGGCTGTTCAGCAGAGGGCAGCAGAGCAGGGTGCTGGATCTGAAGCCACTTGGACGTCTCTTTATAACGAGTTGCATTTTAAGTACTTATAAAAATTAGGTGAAAAGGCACCTACATACAATTCTCAGTTGCTCTGGTGAAAGCAAGGTGTAGCTGCAATTATTTGACAAATTACATTGCACACCATGTTCAGCATTTTTAAAAATCATCAGATCTGAATGATTTCTAACTAAAGGAAAGTTTACAGCTTTCAACAACTTCTAAAATTAGAAGATCTTACATAAAAGCACATGTGGTTCTCAATAAAATAAAGTTAAATAAAAATGAAATAAAATAAAATTACAGCTTTCAATTTTACTTACAACAGGCACAAATAAAACATTGAAACAGAGCTTAACTTTCCAAACATTTGAGAAAGGAATGGAAGCACAAATGGGTGAAGAATGAAGCTAAGCAAATCAAAAAGTGGAACATGACTGTATTGGGTGCAGGTGTCCAGGAGTTGGTGGTGGGAGTATTTAAGAAAGGGCAGAAACCACCAGACATACAGAGAGGGCAGGAAAAAGCATTTTAAAACAGTAGCATGAACAGCAAGGGATGAGAAAGAGGGGGTGGCAAGAGGGGCCCCATGGCAGAGCAGATGTCCACACTGTAGCACTTCAAGAAGGACTGTATCCCCTGCGAGGGACCATGGAGGAGCAGGGGGACAATGCAAGGAATAAGGAGCAGTAGAGAGGAACTGACCACAACACCATTCCCCATGCCTCAGCACTGGCTGGTGGGGAAAAGAGGTAGAGAGGTGAAGTGGATCCTGGAAAAGTGGCAATAAATTAAATTACTTTTCTGCAAGTCAAATCTCTTTTTCTCAGGACAGTAATTGCTAAGTGATTTCCCTGATCTTACCCTGACCTATGAGCTATCTTATACCTATTTTCTCCCCCTGCCCCATGGCCATGGAGTAGTGAGGGACCAACTGTGTGGGAGTGTGGCTGCATGCCAAGGCTAGCTCACTGCAGAGACTTACTGAAGGTCACATAGCAATTCACCTTGGCAAAGCCAAGAACGAAAACCAGCTCTCTAACTTCCCAGTCCACTTTATGTTGTTGCTAGCCAGCTCTCTAGCATTCTCCTTGATGTAGCTGCTGGAGAACAACCCGATCCCTACAGAATTGTACACGAAACATCAAGGTACAGAGTGTAGTCAAGAAGAGCCCTTACTCTGTGATTAATTGCTACAGTCTGGAGTAACATTAAATTATTTTTTTTGTTTTGGATCTGTCGGAGCGAAGTCCAAGCAGCAAAGGTCAGGTGCAAGCATAAACTTTTATTTGGCACAAGCAAAATGATAAAACCCCTTGAAAGTATGGGGAATACGTTGCCAGGTAAAAGAGGGAGAGAGGAAAAGGAGAAGATACAAGAAAAGAGAGGCAGAGAGAAAGAGAAAGGGAAGAGAAAATAGTAAGAAAGTGGAAGAGAAAGAGAGAGCAAGACAGTCAGAGTCATGCCCAGGGGTCCAGCTGTCTGGTGAGTTGTCTTCATGTTCTGATCCTGGACAGGGCCCAATGAAGGATGGTGCTGTGTCTGGAGGACAACAACATGGCCACAGAATGGACCATGTTATTTATACCCCTGAGTTCCTTTGTTCCAAAGGGGCAGCTGTCAGTCAGCTGACTCAGAAGCCAGGGTCATTGGCATCAGAGCCATTGCAGGCAGGCTGCCAGGAGGGGACTCCTCGAAGAAGGGTGCAGTCCCCACCCAGCCATCAGTTCTTATCTCTTTCCAAGAGTCACCCCCCTGCTCTGCTACAACCAGGCCAGGTTCATTAGCATAAGTAGAATCAAGGTGTCTTCCTCCACCCTTGCCAGGGCTATTCACTTTAAAATTGTCTTCTGAGGCAAAGAATAATTCCAGTGAGATTGTCAGCCGCAGTAGTACCTCACATTAATTCCTGACACTGAGCTTCCCAACAAACTTGAAAGGAAACATTGCATTGGCACAGCATGGCTGGGGTGGGAGAGGCCTTAGAAGTGATTTCAATAAGTGCTATTGGCACTAGCCACACCAGAAACATCTCATATGAGTAGCAACTACAGAGTATCAAGAAGTCACATCAGAATAATGTTTTGTTATTCTTAAACTCAAATTTATCATCTGCAGTTCACTCCAAAGACCTTACTGTTTTAAAAGGCAAAACTTACACATGAGACTAGGGTAAAAGCAAAAACCCTTAAAATATATTTTCTATTAAAATTTTCATGTCTTCTTAACCAGCACCTTGTAATTGTGTCTGAATTAAGCTACAGAATTTTTTAACATTTATTAAAGTTGAAAACAAATCTCTTATCAGAATCAGGAGAGGCAGAAAATAAAACACAGTCAAAATATATTTGTAAACTTAGAGTATACCTGAAGTAACTGTAATGGAATTTCACTAATCTATCTATATTAAGGGCTTTTGTCTTTATTGTATTTATACTAAATTTTGGAAAAGCTGCAATTTATATTGTAAAATGTCCCATTCATATTGAGAAAAAAACACTTTTTTTTTCTTCTTTTTTTTTTCCTCTCTAATGTCCTGAGAACTGATGATGTCCCAGTTCAGTAGACTATTGAAGAAAGGAATAAGTAAAATCATAGGATCATAATATGGTTTCTCTTGAAAAAGACCTTAAAGATCACCTTGTTCCAACACTCCTGCCATGGTCAGGGATAACTCTCACAAGAATAAGGTTCCTCCAAGCCACATCCAACCTGATCTTGAACACATCCAGGGAGGGAGCATCCACAGCTTCCTTGGGCAACCTGGTCCAGTGTGTCATCACCCTCACATAAGAGAATTTATTCCTAACATCCAATCTAAATTTATCTTCTTTCAGCATAAAACCATTCTCCCTTGTCCTCTCACTATAAGCCCTTGGAAGAAGTCCCTCCTTAGCTTTCCTGTAGACCCTCTTCAGATACTGGAAAGTTACTACGAGGTCTCTCTGGAGCACAATCACCATTTGTATACATGGATATACACAGAACTTTCTAAAGAATTAGTAAAGATCACATTGCCATGGACAGGCATTCCAGTACAAAGGCATATTTTGGCTTTTTGATCTGTATGAGCTACCCACTAGGACAGAACAAAGATTAATCTACTGTGGCACATATCTGCAAATGGTCAGTGAGCACATCACTGAGCCCATCATATTTTTTACGTTACTCTGCAAGTGGATAGACACCCAGTTATTCTGCTAAGCAAGCTGTCAAGAATTTATTTTGAATGTGTGTTTTGCTGTTCTATTACGGCATAAAATGCTTGAACATTTTTTCTAGGCTCACAAGTGGTAGCAATTTGCCCCATGACAGAAGACAATGCAAAATCTGTATTCATGGACTACAGTTGCACATTCACAAGACAAAGCCAAACAGATCAACTGTTTCAGTGCTTTTGATTCATACACCTCTGGTTCTATTATGAAAATAATGTGTTAAAGCAATAATAGCACTTGGGGAGAGATTAGTTTTGAGCAAGTTTTCCTTTCCCCAAAATAAAAGTGACCAGCTAACGTTTTACAGTAGTACTTATATAATACTTGCAATTCAAGGTTATTACCAGCAATATTCTTGATTAGGATAGCATCATAGAAGTATGCTGTGCTTTGCATAGCACTGTACTAACCCAACAAAAATTAAAAGACCTTAGTGTAATTCTGTTGATGTATATACAGGGACATGCCATCAGGACTCATAATTGGTCTCACAGATTAAAGACTTTAAGATGTGTTCTCAGCAGACTAGCAAATACAAATATAATCTTAAAGCTTTGATCTCGATTGAATCCTCAAAGGCTATAGAAATTCTTTGATTTTATACCAACATGTAAGAGCTGGAAATTAGGACAGGCCATAGAAATGTGGCAACAGAATCAAAATAAGTTCAGTCATGATAAGATAATGCTGAGTCTACAAGACAGAGTGCATAGCCAAGCATTACAGAATAGAATGTAATGGCTTGGCTTTGTGAACTAAGATTTAAGAAATAATAGAATAAAGTTGAAGTATATGCTAATGAGTTGAAAAAGACCTAAGATCAATAGTGATAATGCTTTTACAGTAAAAACAGAACAAAAGGCACAGGCATTGAGCTCTATAAGTAATGAAGTAATAAAAAGCTGATCTGGTTTTGAATTTAGACCAAACAATATTCATTGAGCAAACACCTCAAGCAAGAAAAGGCATATTGGTCTTTTTATTTTATTCATAACGGTTCCTTATGGGTGATGCTTCATTTTCGTTCTGCACAGGTGAAACTGAGGGGCTGGGCTGGGGAATCTTTCAAAGTTTTGAGTAAAACTGAAATTGGGAGAGGAACTATAAACTAAATGCCAGTATTTTCCATCTGCCACTTGTATTTCATCAGATTATACTGTTAATTCAGATGAGATGCTATCCCCAAATACAGCTATAATATAAATGTTAAGCAACATATTTCTAAGGTTTGAGAGGTTCTGTTGATCCAGTAAAGCTTGGGACCAGGTTTTTTTGTCCTGTATTGAATGGAACCCCACAATCTAGGTGGTCCTGTTCACCTCATTGTGGAACAAAACAGTAGATTTGGAAAGGAAAGTCTTATATTCCCAGGAAAGCATTCTGAAATTCAATTAGCAACAGTTAACTGAGGAGCTGGAGAAGTTTAAAGATAAGAGCTGCTTGATACTGAAAAAAAAAATGGTTAAGAAAGAGATGACTAAGAATTATATAATCTGGTTCTCCCTTGCTGGAAGTTTTTGCCTCAAAAAATATTCCAGCTGTTAAATGCCCCTGGCTGGGAAACTGTTTTTCCCTAGGCATAAAATTATTTTCTGGCTTACCTTATGTCTTCCTATTAGTTCAGAGGAGTCCTTTTCTGACACGTTTTCTTTCAGGTATTGGCATCAGGGAGACTGTCCCCAGAGAGGTCTTGCTCCTAGGATGTGGTGACTAACCACAGGCTCTGACCTTTTCTGCCCCTCGCAGTCTTCTTTCTTGCAGGTGCTGGTGCCACTGCAAGAGTTCCTCACGGAAGGGAGTGCAAGAAGGACAAGACCTTCCTATTTCACTCACTGCCCATTTCCAGCTATCTTGTTCCTCACTCTTAAGGTGGACAAAACAGCAGATGAAGAGAATGATCCATTGTAAGCAAGGTGTAAAGTTTAAACAGACACGTTAATAAAGTATTCCACGACCTTGAATAACCACTTTCAGAGTCAGTTAACTTCTGCTTCTGAGAGGAATGGGTGAAAAACAGAGAGGAACTTCCATGCTTACAGGAGAGATATCTGAGAGGAAAGCAGCTTATTGAAGAGGAGGGGACTGACTACAAAAACATTTGCATGATTGACAATCTGGAGTGTCATTTTCCTTTCCTTTTGATTCGTTTTCTTTCTTCTGCATAGTAAGAAGTACACCTGGATATAAAAATATCATACAGCTAGTTGTCTTCATGCCCTCAAGAGATGGTGTACATTTGCCTGTTAACCCTGCTCCAACAAACAGGCATTTCTAGTTACAGTTTTGCTATGCTCCCTGCTTCTGTACTTGATAATTACTCTTGTATTTTATATGTCACAATGCAAAGGTTTTAATTATTTCAGTTTTAAAAAGCAGCACATAATTTAACTATAAAAATTTGAGGTCCAGAGGCTAGTCTGACATTTATCCCAAATTTCACTGACCAAACAGAAACACAATCTTCCCTTAGTCATCTAAAGTTTAAAAGCAGGCAGGATGGATGAGGAAAATAAATCATCTTTTCTTAAAAAAAAATAATTCTGTAGTTCCCAACTTGCTCACCAATTAAATAGTATAGATTATTCTGGGTTTCATCCACATTTGAAGTGTCCCTGTTCACTTTGAAGAGATATGTATGAAGTCAAATCCTGTCAGTGTTGTGCAAAGCTGGTTGCCATTACTTTTCAGATAAGACAACAATCACCTTCCTGATGGAAGAAACTGCTGACAGAATACATATTAAAGACTGTATTTCAATAAGTCACACAGGTCATTTGCTTTTACTTTCAATGACAATAGGTTTAATTTCCCACAGTAACCACAATACTTTGCAGATTCAATTCTCCTTGGGTCCACTCTATTTTCTGTATATTTTTAGAACAAGAAATTGTATGTCACCTGAGGATACAATCTTTCCAGTATGAGAATCAGTCACTGATGTTATAAGATTAGTCTCACCTAACATTTCATGTAGCTTTGCTTTTCTCTTAATTGCATTCAGTTACCGTCTTTTGAAAGAGTACTAGACACCCAGAACATGCTCTATTTCTTGTCTCAGCACGCATCTTCATTACCAAGTGGTATTATGGCCTACTGGTCATAAAGAATTTATAGCTTGACAAAATTTTGAGGGTAGGTGACATCATAGGAGAGCACAGAAGATGAAATTACAAATAAGGAATCAATAATGTGGTTTATATCTTATGATGCAGATTAAAGCATTATATATGCTGGTGCTGATTGACATGCTCAGCATGAGCCAGCAATGTGTGCTTACACTCCAGAGGCCAGCCATAGAATCATAGAATAGAATGTCAGGGGTTAGAAGAGACCTCTGGAAACCATCTATTCCAACCTCCCTGCCAAAGCAGGATAACCTGGCGTAGGCCATACAGGAATGCATGCATGCAGGTTTTGAAAGTCTCCAGAGAAAGTAGCTCTGCAACCTCTCTGGGCAGCCTGTTCTGGTGCTCTGTCACCACTTCAGTGAAGAAGTTTCTCCTCATGTTGAGGTGGAACTTCCTATGTTCTTGCTTAAACCATTATTCCTTGTCCTACTACTGAGCACCGCTGGAAAGAGATTGGCCTCATCCTCTTGACACCCACTCCTCAGGTATTTAGAGGTTCTAATAAGATCCCCTCTCAGCCTTCTTTTCTCCAAACAGCCCCAGTTCTCTCAGTCTTTATTCACAGGACAGATGCTCGAGTCCCTTAATCACCCTCGTAGCTCTTCTCAGAACTCTCTCCAGTAGATCTCTGTCCCTCTTGAACTGGGGAGCCCGAAAGTCCATACAGTATTCCAGGTGTGGTCTCACCAGGACAGAGCAGAGGGGAAGGAGAACCTCACTAGGGCTGCTGAACACACTTTTCTTGATGAACTCCAGGATACCATTGGCCCTCTTGGCCACAAGGGCACATTGTTGACCTATGGAGAATTTATTGTCTAGTAGGACTCCAAGGTCTTTCTCCATAGAGCTGATTTCCAACTGGATGTCCTCTGATCTGTACTGGTGTTTGATGTTCTTCCTATCCAGATGCAGGACTCTGCACTTGTCCTTACTGAACTTCATGAGGTTGATTTTGCTCATCTCTCCAGCCTGTCCAGATCTCACTGGATAGCAGCACAGCCTTCTGGTGTATCAGCCACCCCTCCTAGCTTTGTATCATCAGCAAACTTGCTGAGGGTACACTTCATCCCCTCATCCAGGTCACTGACGAAGATATTAAACAAAGCAGGACCCAGTACTGATCCCCGGGGAACACCACAGGCCATAGGCCAACAGCTTGATGCTGTACCACTGATCACAGCCCTCTGAATTCTGTTGGTGAGACAGTTATCAATCCACAGTCTGATTGTCTGTCCCACATTTCTTGAGTTTTGTAATGACGATTTTACGGGAGATGGTGTTGAAATCTTTACTGAAGTCATGGTATATGATATCCACTGCTCTCTCATCATCTATCCGTTTAATGATGCCTTCATAGAAGATATCAGGCTAGTTAATCAAGTTTTCCCTTTAATAAATCCATGTTGGCTACTCCTGACATCCTTTTCTTTCAGGTGGCTAGAGACTGTCTCCAGAATGAGCTGCTCCAACACTTCCCAGGGATGGAGGTGAGGCAGACTGGTAGTTTCTTTGGTCTTCCTTCTTGCCATTTTTGAAGACTGGAGTGACACTGGGTTTCTTCCAGTTCCCAGGCACCTCTCCCATTCTCCATGATTTTTCAAAAATGATGGAGAGCATCTCAGAAACATCAGCCTGCTCTCTCAGCACAAGTGGGCTGGGGTTGCATGAAAAGATATCTGCACAATATCTGGGGCAGCATGAAATGAAGGTCAAGGGAGATGATTCTCCCCTTCAGCTCAGCTGCTGTGAGACCCCACCTGGAGTAATGTGTCCAGATCTGTAGCCCCCAACACAAGAAGAGCATGAAACTCTTGAACTGGGTCCAGAGAAAGGCCATGAAGATGATCAGAGAACTGGAACACCTCTCTAATGAGGTTAGGCAAAGAAGGCTGGGGTTGCTCAGCCTGGAGAAGAGAAGTCTTTGGGAGACCTTATAGCTCCTGATACCTGAAGAGGCCCTATAGGAAAGATGAGAAGGGACTTGTAACAAGGGCATGTAGTGATAGGACAAGGGAAAACAGTATAATCTGGAAGAGGGTAGATTTAGGTTGGATATTAGGAAGAAATTATCTGCTGTGAGGGTGGTGAGACACTGGAACAGGTTACCCAAGGAAGCTGTGGTTGCCCTATCCCTGGAAGTGTTCAAGGCCAGGTTGGATGTGGCTTGGAGCAACCTGTTCTGGTGGGAGTGTCCCCGCACATGGCAGGGGGTTTGAAACTAGATGATCTTTGTCATCCTTTCCAACACAAATCGTTCTGTTATTCTATTGTATTACAATGCAAATATACTTTGGAGTAGATATTAGGAATATTTAAATCTCCAGGTACAAATATTGACAAAGAACAGCTTGCTATTTTAGTCCACAACCTCTAGATCTGCTAGGACTAGAGGGAGCATGATATAAAAACATTACTCAAAGGATACTCCACATCAGTTATTTAGTGAGCAGGATACCTAAAGAAGAATCTCCAGTTAAATAAACTAGAGAGAAAGCAGTACACATATTAACTCCTTTATGGATGCCTACGCCACCTGGCTCCCTAGTACCCTGTGGAGATGTTTCTCTGCTTCCCTCTGTCTTCAGCAGCTGCAGCAGATGTGCAAGGACAAAAGGAACACCTCAGCTGTCAATGTGTTCAGTGCCAGGGATTTGGGTAACGGGCCTCCTGGTAACAAGCATAGCTCAAAACGTCACCCTTTCTCCTTTGTCTCGCATCTCTGATGATATTTTTCCATTCTGAAAGTGTATGTTTTGAGAAGCTGGTTGTAGAAACTTTGTGATCAGATTGTGGGAATTTCTACCTGTGGGAATTTGGCAGAGGGGTGTATTTTCTATTGCTGGAGTCCCAAGCTTTGGTAGTATTAACTGCTGTTAACCTAACTTAAGGCCATCTGATCCATTACCATATTCTCTGTTATTATGTTGTGTTATTTTTTTATCTCAGTAAGTCTTAATTCTCAATTTTTTCTGCATTGCACTGAATTTTCTTTAAGTGCTTCCTTTTGAACCTTTCTGCTTTCCATTTGGCTTTGGGCTTATTTGAATTTTTTGGTTTTACATCGAAGTAAGTTGCTTTATCATTAGACGGTATTTTGTATTTTGGTTGTCATCTGTTTTTATCAAATGGCTTTCTTTTCTTTGTTTATTTCAGGAGTATCCTTGTGCTAATAACAGTATATAAAGGAACTATTTAACTTGCTGTTTGTATGAAACTACATGCAGAAAGAAACTGTGAGTTAATTAAAAATGAAAACACCTATATTTCAAGTAAATACTATGTAAACAAAGCCATCAGAAGTGTGCCATACATATGAAGGAGAAAGGAAGTTTATCAAAATATGTTTTGCATTGAAGCTCATTGATTAGCAGTGGAAATAGTATTTGTCATTAAAGAAACTGGTTGTTTTTAAATACCGCATTTCATAATAAGAGAGCTAGTAGAAAATTTCATGAACTTAAACTGAAATGAGAAAATTACTTTTTTTTTAATTCTGTTGCAGAGGTGAACTTTCAGAAGTGGTATAGTGTTGCAGCAAAATATTATTTGCAGTTAACCCACAATGCTGATCATATCCTTTTAAGATTCAGCAGCAAATGTATTATGATTGTGCAAAGTTGAAATTGAAATAAAAGATGGTTATGTTAAGCTTTGCCAAACTTTTTGCTATAATATAAACTTCCATATCTTTAAAAGTTAATTTTTTAATAAAATGTATTAAAAAAATAGATCACTGTGGCAGAAAAGCTTTATGTTTTTACTAAACTGTCCCTACAGATATCACTTCATTCCAGTGTGTTATTTATTTTTATCAAGGAAAGAAGATGAAAAGCTTACTACACATTATTTTAGTTTAATGACAGGAGTAGATGATTGACTGCACTAAAAATCAAAGTAGTGTTCTTCTCAACCCATACATCAGCACAGCTAGTTTTCCTCTGCTGACAAAATAATTATGGTACAATGTAACCTCCTTCATACTCTGTAGAGAACAGACAATAGTCCTTGTGGAAGTTAATTTACTGCATTAAACGAGAATACTTATTTGGATGGGAGTGAGTGTGATGATTTATTTATTTATTTACCCACAGTATACCATGGTAGAGATTGGATTACAGCTGTAGGTTCAAGGGCTTGTAACACCAGTGCTCCAAGAAACACCTAATTTATCCTGCTTCTTGCCAAAGCTCCTGTTTGTCCATACTGCCAAACTGGATTGCCTTACTGCGAAGTCTGGTAGTCCTTAAGGAATGAAACCTGGGAAGGCACTTAATCCTCCCGGTCACCCTACGAACTAATGATCTGCGTAACCTGCATTCTGAGATGCCTCCTGAAAATAGGCCAGCACTTCCTACTGCATGGCTCAAATCACCCCTCTGCTACATTGCACTCAATGCCTTTGAGGAATTCAAATACAAAATGCTTTCTCCTACCACTCCCAAATCGGCATCTCTTCCTTAACGAAGAACGCACTACACCAGTAACTGGTGATTGCTGTGCAAAAAGCATCACCACATTAATCTCTGCATGGGGTAAGAGTAGACCCAGAGGTACAGCCTAGTCAAGAACACCTGAAACATACCTAGAAAAAGATCAGTGATGGGGTGAACCAGGTAGGAATTAGGTAGATCACAGGGAGTGATCAAATCAAACTGAATGAGCTATCATCAAATCTAACACAAGGAATAGATGCCCAAAGTGAAGACTGCAAAACATGTCTTGCTTCATGCACAAAATGTTCTTGGAAGTCCTGAGCAGGGAGCACAGGCTATTCTTGACCACACTGCAGATTTTAGAACAGTAATATCAGTGCAGATAGAGAAGAATGAAGTCCCTGAGAGACCTTGCTAATTAGGATTCTAAGTACTTGGCAGGAGAAATACACATTGAAGCCTCCTTTTAATCCAAAAACCTGAAAATTAATTGGGGAAAATAAATCAGCGTTGCATTACTGAGGGAAAAGATTCAAGCACATAGTTACTCATTAGCTAGAAACCATGTAGACTAAAAGCTAGTTTTCCTTTCATAGTAGGTATTTTGATAAGTATCTCCCACTAGCCACTAATCCCTGCCCCACAAAATTGAAGAGAGACCTAGATTGCATCCTATCTCCACAATCATTCCTGTTGCAGGAGTCAAGCCAACACTGCCTCAGCAGCAAACAGCATGTTGGCTAACATTTTTCAGCCGCTCACCAGAGGCTGTAATTTAACAAGATTTTTCAAATTACTAAAGAGCTCATGAGAAAAGCAAGAGAGATTATTTCGCACTAGAAAACCTCACCACCTTCCATGGTCCCTCCAGCATTAACCCAAACAGTGGAAAGCATGCAGTCTTCACAGCATGCAGCCCTAAGTTCCTGTGAAAGGGTCAGCAGTGGCTATAACAGACCTGGAAGCAACAGCACCTTCCTGGTTGCCAGGTCACGAAAATGTTGAGGTGTCAGAGGCCAGGCAATAGAAGAGTTTTCTGGCACTGAAGAAGTCCCTATCCTTTCACCTACAGCCCCCTAGAACATTATTGCTCTTTGCTAACCTCAAAGTTCATCAGCAAATACTCCTGCGGCAAATCTACAGTGAAAGTCCTAAGTACCGGGCAATATGGTACTTACTGGGGTACAGGGTGCAGACGTTCCCCGGTGCAAGTAAATCACAGTGGAGCAGAAGTGTGTGTGGCAGGACAATGCAGGTGCTCTCAGGAGTGTCCAGGTTGCAGCTGAGGTGTCCTGGAGGTGATGGCATATTTTTTTAATAGACTTGGTGGTACAATCACAGCCCATTTGTAAAATACACAGAATGTCTTTAGCTCTTTTTTCTGTCACAGATCCATGCCCCTGAGCAATTATTTCCTTAGAGAAAGGACATAGAAGAACAGGTCCTCATGTCTACACTCCTGCACCTTAGAATATTATTACTCAGTTTGTAAAGACACAGAGAGAGTCTAAGTCATTTGATGCAACTGTGTTGCTTATCTGAGTGTAATTTCAGCAGAACTATCAGAAAACAATAATAAACACACTTTAAATACCTCAATATCACCATATGAAATGATTAGTGTAACCTGAAAATCCTCTTCCTTTAGGTCAATATAATCACTAACAAAGTTCAGCTGTAAATCAAATGATTACAGACACACCTCAGTTAATGAAACTGTGCTTTGGTGGTTAGTGGGATGTATGGTTTTCATGTTGAGATGTAGGGAGTTCTAAATGCATAATATTCAGGCTTCTCTTTAAATGTGCCTTCTCTACTCGTATTTCTCCTTCACAACTACACCTATGCAGGTTGTGGACCATATTTCTAATAGTCTCACCAAAAGCATCAGTAATTTCAGAATAGGTCAGAGCACCAAACAGTTTTCTTACTCAGCGTATAGAGGCTATTTACTTTGTTCTCACTGGACTGGGTAAGCTGATCTATAGAACTTTAATCTGTGCATAAATTATTTGTTAGTTATATTTTTATTCTTATGGGGAAACAGAAATTTGCATAAATAGTTCCAAAACAGAGAAATATGATCCAAATTGATAAGGGCTTAGAAATTAATTTTAAATTAGTTCTGATAAGAAGAATTTTGCTTAAAGGTAGGTCTAATAGCCATCTTAATAGTTAATTTATCTTAAGAACATGAGAAAAATATCTCTATATTTGTTTCCCAGGAGAAGTTACCTCTCTGCAAGTGTCACATAGATCACAACCATACGGTAAATCTCAGTTCATCTTAAGAAACCCTCACACAGTTCTGCTGAAGAAGGTAAGAAGTTTATGGTGGGATTACAGAATTAAGTAAAGCAGATACATCTTCAAGGAGACTATGTGGAAGCAGAGGAGGATCAGTCACTGTGTAGGTGTTATTACTTCCTTATCGCTTTGCTGAAGACTGTGGACTGCAAACACCTGCTTGAGCTACAGCAACCTCTGCTTGTTCTTCTCAACATAGTTCCAGTGCCCATCTCAGTATTTTGCCTCAGCCTCTCAATTCTTTTTTTTAGATCTAAAGTAGACGCAAATTAGTCCTCAAAACCCAGAGCCACTGAGAATCAACTTTAAAGATTTCAAGATTAGTGGACTTCGTGCTTACATGGCATACAACATTTTATTGGTACAGTTGTTACCAGCCTTTAGCATTTCAGAGTTTAGGAGGATATACACAATACACATTGCATTGTGGTTAAGTGAAACTTTACCCATGTCATCTGCTGACAAACTCAGATATAGAAATATTTTATTTCCATGAGATGTAAAATGGTATATGCACATATGTGCATACAACTTGAGTTGGAAGGGAAAGACGTAAACGTGGAAAGACTTTGGGAAGGATTTAAGACCCTTGATATCTGTGCAAAGCTGACCTTGAGAACACTCTGATATCCATATAAATTTTGGTCAGAAGGGACCTTTTCTAGTATGTGTAGCCATCAGCCAGTATCTATGGACAATCATCCTCTCCCTCCTTCTCCAAACGATTTTCCCCACTAAAGTGCTGTGGTGTACATTAGAATAGAGGTGTCATTATAACAGAGATGTCAGACAACCCTTCCTGGCATCTCAGATTTCTGCTGCCCTGATGCTATCTCTACATGTTGGGCATAGCAACTCAACAGGAATACAAGGAATTATAAGAACCTTAGGGAAAAAATGTTTCCTTTGCTCTCAGGCTTAATATCTGCAAGCATGAGTTTTGACTAGTAAACTAAAAAATTATCATGGATATAATTGAAGTCTCCTTGTATTTTAAGAACATTTGAATTAAGAAGACAAATGCAGCTCCACTCTTTCCCCCTATGGTGTTTATGCAGCCTTCCTGTCTGTAAGCAGGTGTTGTCATCAACAGTTATATCAAAGACCTTTTTGAGTGTAATATTTGCAAGCTGTTCTCTTTTTTGTTTTGTTAGCAACTTCTCTTGTACATATTAATTACTGCAGACCTCTGCCAACATGTGTTAATATCCAGTCCTCTTCAAAGGGAAATGTCAAAGATTAAATTCAAATGAAGGGTGACATTTCAGTCTGCATATTACATGTTCTTCTCTACCTTCTAGAAGCTTCAGCAGAGGAAAAAAGTAATATTTAAATAAAAAGACCAAACAAGAAGATCACATTGTATTTATATAGTAGCTTAGTCTCCAAAGTATCTTTCCAGAGGAATAAAAATCCCTACATGGCAAAAAATAAGAAATCAAATTAAAATCTGTCAAGATACACAGGCTTTACTTGCCAATCAAGTGCTGCCAGAGAATTATCAAAAACATAGTAAAATATAACTCATTCTCCTGCCCTTTTGCTGGGATTGCATGTTTGGGTAGAATACATTAATGAGCACTCCCACTTCTCCTAGATGATGTTAATTTCTTTAGACTAATTTGTTGTTGTTGGAAGCTTTTTTATGCACATGTCAGGAAGCAGCTGCTCTGCAAGGGAAAGTTAAGACTGGGCAAGGATGCTAAGGATGGCAGAGGCAGTGACCCACTGACAAGGGCATAGGTCCACCACAAATTAATGAGGGGAGTGATACAGGGCCCAAATAATGACACGGGTGGCTAAGGGACCTGTGTCTGCCACACCATCCCCTGCAATGTCTGAGGTTAATACAGGGTGTCAAACCAGCAAGCTGGAGTCAAGGCAGTATGGGACAAAGCACAGTGTCTCTGTTCACTGTTGGTTCAGATAGAGAACACTGTAAGAGCTCAGCTTAAAAGCAATTCCAAGAGAAGGGAAAGGGAGAACCCTGGGCAGGGCTTCTCATAGCCACGCAGCTGCCCTGTCAGAGGTGCCTCCCTTCTCAGGTAGCTGAACCTCCTGTTGCTGGGAGAGGCTGCTGGTGCACTGAGCTCTGATACTGCAGTCAGGGAGAGGAAGTCACCAAGACTACTTTTGGAAATTGTACAGAAACAAGTCATGGAAATTTAAGATGATTATTGTTTGCTAGATGAAGAATCTGCGATTTCATTGAAAATGTTTTGGCAAACTGCAAGTTGAAGAACACTAGTTTCAGAAGAGTTCCTTTTTTTTTTTTTTTTTTTCCCCTGTGGTCTTCTCAATAGCCATGCTATACCCATACAGACTTCTTTAAAGTTTCTCTGAATCCTGTTGAAAAAGATAGACAATGTAGATCTGCAACTACTTAAATACTCTTAAGAGAAGTGTCCTTGAGATTCACTCAAGTGACCATGCCGTCTCTTTGGCTGATTATCCTCTCTGGAGAGTCTTTGTGATACTAGTAAATGTTATTGAAGGGAAAAAACACACAAAAGACAACAGCTGATTCTAAGAGTTATGGAAAAATAAGGGCTTGAAGAGACAAGGAGTGTCTTATCATGAGAAAAGGGGACTGAAGCACAAATATACTTTTGCTGTAATAGCTTATGCTTAAAGACTGGAAGGACTGGGACTCTGATAAACTTTAACCAGTTACAAGAGTCAATAGCCCTAATAAAATTTTAGCAGAGCACATAGCATAACTATTCTGGGATAAGTAGTTAGATTGTGATATTCAGATGTCATATCTGTATATGAGTGCTGCTAAAACTGAAAAACTACATAGTTAGGAATTAATATTTTTGTTTGAAATCACTGTGAATATTATCATCATTTAATCCTCTTCATCGGTGAGTTTTCTGCTGTTAACAACTCCCTGGATGATTTAAGCAAGCATAACTTAGATATCACTTTTCAGTTTGAATTTTATAACACAGCCAGTACTCATTCTCAGTGTATTTTCTTAACATTTGTAACCTTGGCTTGATATCTCAAAAATACATAGCATGAGCAGTGATATTTAGGTTCACCAGTTCCCAGTGGTATTCAGAGCTGTTTCCACTGGCCATTTCACAGCAAGCTGAAAGAAAAGCAGCTACAAAACTCAAAATTCAGAAGCTCAAAAGTTCTGCCTTATAGGCTTTGGGCATTCTGTAAATACCAGCTAAAAAGTAACTGTCAGTAATTTGTTTCCAACCATCATTAAATACTATATTTTATATAAATATATATATATATATACAATTGAATAGAGTCTAGAAGAATGCGAATCACATCACAAAATTTAATAAAGAATCATATCTTCGTTGTAGTGGTATCTCAGGAAGTCTCTAAAATGTATATTTATACAAATCAAATATCTCATATGTCTTACTTAAGATCATGAGCCTTATACAAAATGGGCTATTAATGACCAGCATCCATCCTTTTTTAAGCAATTTTCTTGTCAATCTTTAAGATTTTTTATTAGAAGAAATATACCTTAGTCCTTTCTCTGTGTTTTGTCTCAACAAAGCATGTGGTCTCTATATTAATTTTAATTGTCAGATATTTGCCATAACATCATTTTGTAGATTAGAATTTGTATTTATGATCTACTGCCATTGACTTCCCTTGTTCAGATAATTTTAATAAATTCTACCTCTGCTAGTTCATTTTGAGGCCTGCCTATTTTTAGAAGATGCAAAATGTGACCAATAGAGTGGAACTTTAGTGAGCAGCAACAACATGTTGCAAATAGAATAGAGGTGAAGATCTGGAACCATCAGTATGGCTGAACGCCATTTTAAAAGGCCATTTGGCTTTGACAGTCCACCCAGAGTTGTATTAAACTATATTATCTGCTCAATAATCATATTTGCTCTTCCACCTTCCAGCATGTTTACAAGCCAAGCATCCAATATTGCAAACACTGGAACAAAAATACAAAAGCATTTGCTTTACATAATACGATAATAGGATTGTGTTTGAAAATCCCTAATATGCATAAAATGACAGAGCACGTTGTAAATGAGCTTTAGGCCACAAAACAGTGGTTGTAGATGTTCCTGCTCCTTCTGTATCTGAATAGGACCATCCATAGCATGGCCCCTCACTGGGAATAATGTTGCAGTTGAATGTGTGTCCCCTTCATGGTGAGTTCCCAGTGGCCCCCCTACCCCTGCAGAGCTTCCCCAAACAATCTGCCCAGCCCCTGCACACTCCTGGGGCTACCACTGTGCCACTTAACAGGTGGTACCTATTCAACATTGAAAATGTTTTTTTCAATTAATGTTTGAATTTGATCTTTAGGGATTCTTGCCTTGCAAATTACACTGCAGAACAGGGCAGAAGCCCAGGCCATAAGAGAAGGAAAGCAGCTCTGGAACAAAACATTGTTACCTCAAGTGCATGCAGCATGCCTTGTTTTCTCAAGAAATGTAATATAATTTTTTAGGAATTGGATACAATAGTTTCTCTTGGCAAGTTCCTGCTGATTTATACAAAATAAAGACTTCTGCTAATAATTTCAATAGGTCATTTACTGAATTTTTATCTAATTAGTATATATATATATATCTATAGACCTGGATCATCCTTAGTCTTGCATCATTTTATGCAGACAGATTCTGCTATTGCTGAAATTAAATTTCTTGCCTAACATAGATGATCATGAAATAGCAAAAAAACCTCCTGTATTCTCCTGCCTAGATTATTTATTGGTTAAGTAAAATCTTTAGCAATGTGTAACATTGTTTAGTAAAAAGTGCCACATTCATAAGGCAAGGTACTGAAACAGCAGGTTAGTAAATTGGTGATGCAACTACAATACAGTTACAGGCTTATTCCTTTCAACAGTTTTATTGAAGTGGAGCCAACCCAGAATACAGTATTATTTCAGTGGGCCAGGTCAGTTTCAAGACATAAATCATGCATATCCTCTCTGTTTCTGGCCTAGAAGTAAGTAACCATGGTGACTGCAAGTGCTAAACTTCTGCAGAGTCTGAGATTGTCATCTCTCAGAGTTTTACTCCCTCCTTAACCCCCACAAAAATTACCTTGCCAAAATAATTCCACTGAGCCATTATGTGATGCTAGTAGCAAAGCTTCTTATAGTTCATCCTTGCTTTGAACTGTAGTCATCATATCATGCAGAAGATAATCTCTAATCTTCTATCTATGTGGCAATGCTGATGGCAAAGTGAAGAAAAGCTGGCAAAACAACTCCAGGGGACATTATCTACATTCAAGATGAGATTTTCAAAAGCACCCCTATGACTGAGGAGCCCTGAGGTGTGCTGGCTCCTCAAGCTGTGAAGCTCACTGGTGTGCCTGCTCGAGCTACCCAGCTTACTTCTGAAGCATGGGCTCAGCCAGTGTTCAGCAGGTTTGTACCTGACCTGGGAAGTGTCTCCAGCATCACCTGTGTGCTAGGAAGTCCAGCTTGGCAAGGCCAGAAGAGAGGCAGTGACCGGAGGGAAGCAGGGCAGGGACAGGTGGCAGCAGAAGGAGCCCCTTGTCCTCCTGCCCCATGGAGCCATAGTGCTGGCACCACCTCCAAGCACTCAGCAAGGTGAGCTAGCTCACTTCATTTGGAGATACATACTGGGTTTTCTTGTCCAGTGAGGAATAATGCCTGACACCAATAACTGATTCCCCAGAAGTTGTTTTTCTGTACTTCCGATATTTACAGCGTATATGTCGGTGTAGTCTGTGCATGTTTACTGCACGAAAGATCAAGGACTGATCGCCCCATTATAAAAGTGTAAAGAGTGGGATATCTCATCTGTAGAGGACCTTTATTGCTTTTAGTACATATGTTTGTAAATGGTGCTTACAAACAGGGATGTCTGCTAGTGAAATGCTAAGTTCACAGGAAGTGTACTCAGATATATCATTTCATGTGGTTCTGCCTGACAAAACTAGTCTAGCTGGTTAGCCAGGATAATTATCATGGTTGAAGTCAGCTGAGAGTGTACAATTTTCTATTTTTTTCCTTGCTTCTGTGGTTTGCATACCTATTGGAACAGCAAAAAAGGAGTATTGCATAAAATTGGTTTTATTCTCAGAACCAAATATACTTCATTTTTTGTCAGTTGCAATTGGCTAATCTGAAAATCTCTGTTGTCTTAAAGAGCCTTGTCTAAATGTAAAAAATAAACTATTAAGATGCCCATGACACCACTTTCCAAAATAATTTCACAGAGGCCTCCAAGTCTTTAAAAACCTTAGCTGCACCACTGTTCAGAAAGACAAGAAAAAACTTTGTTCTCAAAATCAGAACAGAGGTCTCAATGTGATTTCGTTTTCTATCTATACAACACATTTGAGCAGTTTCAGTATGGTCTGTTCTAAAAAGGACAAAAATCCACCTGCATTAAACAAAGTCTTAGCCAAGAAGGGAACTTGTGCTTTAAATATCTGGTGGACCATGACTGAAAAGGGAAATTAAGGCTTCCTGTTGCTGTAATACAGATTTGATTTTAAAATAGAAAAAGTTGGTCTCTATGAGCTGTGGCTGGATTAAAACCAGAGTGAACAGATTGCTGTATTACTGTCCTTTGGTAGACGAGAAACAGAGTAAGTTAGGTGCTTCTTTTCCTGAAGCAGTGGTAAACAACACACAATGCTTGCAGCATTAGCAGGTTTATCTCAATGCTTGGTAAAAATTGTATTTCTTTCTAAGTAACAGGAACACAGTAAATTATCCTTCCTCCATTGTTACAAAGTAAATTCTCCTTCCTCCATCATTGGCCAATATAAATTGAATTTTGTAGAAGTAGAAGAAAAGAGGTCAGTGTGGTGGTTTTCTTTTGGGGTCCAGTCAGGATAAAGAAGGATAAGACCTCTTCTCACATCCCCATGTGTGTTCTGAACACTGTGCTGGTGTTTAGGGGCAGGCTGGTGGGCAGGCAGCAGAAGTGGGTCAGGGGAGATGACCACCATCCATTGCATATGTCCAAAGCTGTGCGTGTGGAACTGGAAGTGTATGAGCTGGGATAAAAGCAAGGGATGTAAACTGAGCTTTCATCGTTTTGGGAATACTCCAGCAGCCTCAAAATGAGGATAATCTCACCAAATACTTCCTGTTCCCTGATGGTTCAACTCTTAGCTTAGTCTAAACTTTCCCCTGAAGCATTTTTTACTGAATTTCTAACAGAATTTAAGTCATGTGGCAAGAGAGGCCATCTGAAAAATTAATTCCTTGTTTTGCTTTATAATGCTTTGGAGATGACAACATTGTTTTATTCCTTGCAATTCACAAATTCAATGTAACAGATGACATACATGTCATTCGGCATTTCTGTTGTATTTTACATGTCAAAGAACATCTAAACCAATTGCTATAATCTAAAAAATGTTGACATGCTTAACATCTTAAATCCACCAGCCTGTAGGTCTTCCAGCCCTGTGGAAAACAAATATGTGTTTGCTTGAAGTCTTCCTGTTTCACTTGAACAACGCTGAAGTAATTTTTGAGATGTGTAATAATACCTTTTTCTAAGTGGAAACATTCAGGGGCTTTTGCCACAGTCTTTGAGCTTTTTTTTTTTTTTTTGTACTACATATGTGTGGCTGGTTAATGAGAAGAGGTGCAGAGCGATGAATAAGGGAAAAAAGATGTGAGCACGGAAAATGTGTGCTAGATTCTGAGAACATACTTCATGTTTCTCTTCTACCTGGTGTTTCATCACACTCTCCTGTATTTAGAGTGTGGAAGATTTTTAAAAATTTTATTTCCTATTTATTTATTTAGGCAGGGGGAAGGAGATGGTGGTGGTGTTTGGTGCAAGAGAGGACTTTTATTCTTTGTCTTTCTGTGGAATATCTTGGCCAGTAAATAAGATCCAAATTAGACAAAGCCATACTTTATCTGAGGTTGGATCTGAACTTGTTTCCAACATCCTTTAGGACACAGCCACACTGCAGCCAAACCAGATACATGACTAAAAATACTTTATAAATTAAATGTAAATTTAATTTAGCATCTCTTATAGCACCAATACATAGCTTTGTTCTATTTGCCTTTCAGCTACATCTGTTAAAAAATTGACTGATGCAGGGCAAGAAGTTATAGATTTTGTAAGGCTTTTTGTTTGACATAGATGCCTAAAACCAGTAAAACTAAGGCAATGATTTCCACTGTTAAATGATTACAAGGAATAAGAGAGCAGCCACCTAACAGATACACCCTATGGCAAACCAGTAACAGATGTCTGGACAAATCACAAAGGACTGCTTTTAATCTAGAAAAGGAGGAAATAATTCTTGGAGCCAAACCAGACAACTTCGTTTTTCTTTTCTCTTCTCAAGGAAGTCTTGAGTTTGGCCCCTCTGGCCTCAGAGACCTAAAGCAAGCCAAGACTAACGAAAGAGCCAGGAAAGGATTATCAAACAGTGTAAGTAAGACCTGACTAATATAAATGATTAATGATTGATTTTTAGCTGTTGACCAATTGCCTAGTTGTGTGACATAAGTAAAAGAACATTGAAAGATTTGAGGTCCGCTTGATCTCATCATGGCAAGCCACACACACCTAATAATGCCAGTTCCAACAACACCAAAATACAAATAACAAAAGGTTAACCACTATGTCAGCCTGTTGTTTATGTCCCCACAACCTTCTTGATGTTTATTACCCCAGGGACCTGAGATTACCATTACCACAGGGAATATCTCAGGAACAAACCTTCCTCCCCCAGATTATGTCTTTTACATATTGTTTTATCTGTCCTTACATGTTTATTTTCCAGTGCTACACATGCTAATATTAAAATCCTTCACAGAACTAACAAGATATAAACAATATAATGATTACCATGGTTACACTGTCATTACAATTTAACCTTGCAGCTGGCCTTCAAAAATGCTGGTATGAGAAGTGCTGGCGATTGGTCCACTTGGTCTAACTTAAGCTTTTTCTGAATAAGACTATCCCAAAACCTTGCACAGAAAAAACTTAGGAATAGTTTTATCAGACTGCACTTCCAGAAACTGAAAAAGATCAAAAGTTACCTTAAGACTGCCTGGAGGCTTCTGATGTGTGGTGACTTGTCACTCTGGCCCATTCTGGGGATCTTGCCATGAACCCCATCACCACCATTGCCACCATCACAGATCAGCCTTTAGCAAAAAGCCCTGGCCCTGCTGCATCCCTGCTGCAACCAGAACTTTCTGAGATGTCTGTATTCCCTGTGCCCTGGGAGTGGGGTAGTGTTATGCTCGAAATATAGAGAAAAGAGGAATCATGTCTCATATAGAAATGAAACCAGAACTTGCTTGTTAGGATGATGGAAAACTTAGAAGTCTAATTCAAGAATCTTTAGTCATATATATTAAGTTATTACAGGGAATTAAAGAATAATGTTGCACCTCCACCTTCCTGGCCCCACTACCCAGCATGCAGTCAAGTGGTGAGGTGGCATAGATGGGTCCATGGCACCTGGCATAACATCACAGACAGCATTACAACATACAATACTCAAACACACTCAGGCTAAGAGCCTCTTCCCCCAGCTCCCTGAGAGCAACTGCAATGTACAGAGGAATAACCTGTAAAAGTGTCAGGAGATGTCTCGTGTGCCTGAAGCAGAGTGGATGTATTAAAGGAATGGTACACCAGAAGGTTTTTTTGCAGGCATTGTCTGCTTTCAGACAGCTCTAGGACAGACTACTCCAGGTTTTGCACTGGGCAGATTCACTTAAAGACATGCAGAATTAGGCGTTCACACAACTATACCACTACCACCCAAAAGCCCTGTTTGGATTTCTAATGTATTATTTCCAATAGATAATCCTCAAATAGTATTCAGGATCTTAGATTTATTTTGTCCTGCTGTTGGAGTACTATTTCTTAATGTAGGTTTTCACTTTAACCAACACTCATTTCCCCCCTTTCTTCTCTCATGATGATTTCATCCTTTGATCTTTTGTGCTCCATCTCCATACTTCTGCCTCAAGTCGCTCTGCAGCTGCAGTGTATCAATAACTGTGCAGAAGATGCTGCATGACTGATCCACATCTATTGCGGCAAATAAAGGATGAAGAACAGAAATGGCTGATAAAAATAATTGCATTTTTTCCATTCCTGCTTCACAAGAAAGCCAACCAAATGGGTCATCATCCAAAAAAGGTATTCAAATTAACTGGTGAATTCTAAAATAGAAAAAAATTAGAATATACTGATCTGCTTAGAACTAAAATAGAACAAAAACAAAAAAATTCAGTAGCTCATCACTGTATACACAATCTACATGAATATTTGAGCTGCACTGAACAGTAGAACATGTGAGCTTACTATTTTCATTGCTAAAATACAATGTACATTGAATTCACAATAAAAACATGGACCAAATATTCTATTCCTGACATCAATGATATTTCATCTGCACAAAGGATCCTGACCACCTTGAACTGAAGCAACAGAATCTATATTTCTCCTGTGTTATTCAAATTTAAGTAATAATTAATTCAGTGGGTATTAAAGAACTCGGATCAGAAGATCTTGGGATAATTAGTAAGACATCAAACAAACCTTTAAAATGGGTTTTATGCTTTTTTTTAATGCTTTCTGGTTTTATTTGTCCTGTTTCAGACTATCAAAAAGCCTTCTCCCCATCTTTTTTTCCACTGATGAATCTTCTAAATTTTAAGTTGTAAAGAGAAATAGAAAAGTCTGGAGATGTAAATTAATATTCTGCCTGATACTGTTTCAAAATGCCTTACTTATAGAGAGGGTCTCTCTGAGCTGCAAGTTAGCTATGAAGTTACATTTTAATTTTAAAATATTCTCAGTACAAAAAAGTTGCCATTTCTATTTTAAAGCCTGTCACCCCTACAAGCCCCAAAGTCAGGGTCCTGGGACTGTAAAATTTTACAGTAAGTTACTGTAAATTCAACCAATCATTCGTTCACTGCTGCTACCTGGTCTTGACTGTAGGAGCACAAAACTTATACTGAAACAACATCAGCTTTTAGAAACAATAAGGAAAGAAACTTAGCAGCCTCGCAGAAATGATATAGATATATCACTTGTGTGTACATTGCCAACTATGAACTCCTGAGGCTGTTTTTTCAAGAATTTTAACTTTTGTACAGAAGTGTTGATGCTAAATGAAGAGGTGTAGTAATTTTTAAAACCGCATCGCAAACAACTTTGTATTTTATCCTTGTGTATAACTTCAGTGTAACTAAAGAACATCTGTGAAGTTAATTCATGCCATACTGTGTCCTTCCCCTGACTACTGCATATTGTGAATGAAAGATAGCACGTTAGATTTTCTTGTAACTTGTTATTGTTACCACATTACTACTTGCATATTAGCAAAACTGTAAAATTTAGTAAGTCTAATGAAATTAGCATTTCATTCACTGTTTCTGGAAGATTAACAAGATATAGGGTTCAATATGCCCTTCTCTGCATCTCCATTTCTGTCTGGGGGATAAATGGGATTTAAGGTATAATGTCACAACAATATTGGTTTTTTTGAAGGACTGAGGCACATACTACCTTGCAAGTTAGTAGTAAAACTAGCAACAGCTTTCTGCTGTTTTTCATCCAGTTTTTCATCCATTTGAACTGCTGCATTTTCCATTGAATTTAACCTATTATTAAAATACCCTAAAAAAAGTTAAGAGAGGAGACCTTATCGCTCTCTTCAACCACCTCAAGGGAGGTTGGAGTGAAGAGGGAAACAGCCTCTTCTCCTTAGTGGACTGTGATAGGAAGAGAGGGAATGGATGGAAGCTGCACCAGGGGAGGTTTAGGCTGGATGTTAGGAAACATTTTTTCACTGAGAGGGTCGTCAGGCATTGGAATGTCCTGCCCAGGATAGTGGTGGAGTCACCATCCCTGGAGGTATTTAAAAGGAGTTTATGGACATGGTTTACTAGTTGACTGTGGTGTTAGTCAAAGGTTGGACTGGATGATCTTGGGGATCTCTTCCAACCTAAAACATTCTGTGATTCTGTGAAAAATACTGAGGCTTTCTTTGGAAGCAGTGTTTTATTGCTAATTAACCATTAAATGTACTCTGTACACACAAAGAGGGAATATTTAAAGAATGGAGAATGTCTGACTATTTTGAACTTTTGAGGCTTTAGGAAACAGAAGTAGTACAGAATTTGATGTGTTAGCTTGGGAGAAAGTGAACCCCTCTTTGGTATGGGAGATGAATATGAGAACATGCAGAGTGGAGATATGTCTGTGTTTTTCTGTCTTAAAAGTCGGTGAGTATTAAAATTACAGAAGTGGTAAAGTCTGGTTTGTGTCACTGTGTTTTTGCTTACATTTATTCACATCTCAACAGGAACTTCCTTCTCTGTGCTTCATGAATAGTAATTCTAGAATACTTCTCTTACTACTTCAGTGTAGTTCTCAGTTAATTTCCAACTATAATTGGCTCCCTGGTCTGAAACCTATTGATTCTGTTGATCATTAATTTTGTTTCCTATTGATTTCTATTGAGTACCGTGGTAACTTTACTATTCTTTCTTGCTGCTTTTGGGTGGGAGGTAAATCATGTGTCTGCAAATGCTAGTAGGAGCAATTAAGACCAGCAATAACATCAGCAGAATCTGTCTTGCAATGACAGTCACTGATGGTCAAGTAACATACTAATGCCTGGCAATTTGTGCATTGCCAGAGTTGAGAAGGGAACTTATATCTATTTTAGAAGTAAAAGATTCTAGCAGAAACATTTCAAGATACCATTTGCATCAATGATTCAGATTGAAACTGAAGTTGCTAACTTCAGTCAGTCACTTCCCTCATTTTTTCCACAATAGACAGGTTAATTACTCTGCTCGTTGATATATTGAGGCCAGCATTTTATGAGACTTGTGAAAAATCTAATGCAACGGATAAAATTGAAATGGAAGATTGCATGTTTTCCTCTTTTCTATCTGTGCTTGCTTGCATCTCCCTGTGTCTTACAAATTTAAGCTGTTTCTGGATGTGTAACTGCTTTTTTCAAATTGACGATGAAGTTGCTCGCTTACAGCCATAGCCTGGGATCTTACCCCAGTTTTAGAGGCTTTGCATAGTATTTGTGTATGGATTTTAGGTATTTGTCATTTCTTGGATATTTTAAGATATTATTCTTCATATACTTGCAGACTTAAGGGAAAGGTAGGTTCAGAAAAGTTTTGGATACTCTGGCCCTTATTCCTGGAAGAAATCAATTTAATTGACTTATTTTTAAATTTAATTTCAATCTTCTTAGACTCAAATCTGTGTATAAGTGACTCCAAACTTTGCTTAACAAGGGTACTAATAAAATGGAACAGGCCCAGAGAGGTAGTTGAGGCCTCATCCCTGGAGCTATTGACGAGGCTCTGAGCAACCAGATCTAGTTGAGGATGTCCCTGTTTACTGCCAGGGTGTTGGACTCTATGACCTTTAAAAGTCCCTTCCAACCCAAATCATGGATTTACAAAGTGAGAAGTGCTCAGGAGCCTTTTCTGCCTGGGACTGGCTTCTGCTTGCCAGGGCGAGAGAGAGAACATAGTGTGGGGTAACTGCACAACCTTGGATTGAGGAGCACTGCTTTGGTTCTCAGTAGATTAAGAACTAATCCAGGTACTAGGATAGATTTAAATTGTGTTCAAGTAAATCCTGCTGTGTTGCTGCTGTTCTGCCTCTGTGTTTGTCCATATGTTCTGGCACCACAGTCCTTTGATAGGAAGGGTCCATATGCACTTTCCCAGGGAATTTATTGAACTTTGTCCTTTGGTCTGAACTAGGGGAAATGTGTTTGAAGACTGTAAGCAGTGGAGAAGGCTTGCCAGTGCACTTCTTAAAAAAAGGTTGAATTTGTACCTAAGCTACAACATAGCTCTGTTGTTAATGACAGTTGCTGTATGCTAGCAAGTAAGTTGTTACTACCCACCAGAATCTCGATTTTTTTATTACTTATTTGGAAATACAGGCATCTAGTCTAGGGTTTCCTGTCTTATTGTTTCATTCACTTAAAGGATTTTATGATTTTCAGAAATGAACTAGTAATTTATGAAAACAACAGTCTTAAGTCATACAGAAAATAAGTAATGTTTTATTTTATTTGAAGTATAAAATAGAAGAATTATGCTGTGAATGAATTATACTTATGTATGCTCTCAAATGGTTTAGTTATGTAATGCTGATTTATATTCTAGTTAGTATATTGTGGGGTAGGAAACATAGGGACAAGCCTGCCCAGTAATGTTGAGGATGCAATGCACTATGGTTGTTGAATTTATCCAGTTTAACAGCTGAGCCCACTGTGATGCTCTGATATTCACATTGTTACAGAAATTTGCTTCTATAAATCTAGGGATTAAATGGCATAGGAAGTAAATAGCAAAGGAAGTATTTCCATTTATTACCTACCTATCTGTCTCTCTGTCTGTCTGTTGAGCTTGCTAGTTTTTCTGATCTTAGCATATTTGCCTTGAAAAATTCTTGACTTTCCTGTAAATATCAGAAAGAAGGTTGCTATGCAGAAGTGAGGCTCTTACATAGGTAACTACCCAGAAAAATAAGGGGATATTTTTTTTGTTTGATCTCTTGACTTCATTCATGTGGGAATTCTTATTCTCCTGTAATTGTATGCATGTTATGTGTGAAGCTAGAATGTTATTGCAAGAGCAAGTGATAACTTCACAGGATGAGGTAGTATTGCAGCAGATTTTACTTTTCTGTTTTTTTAATTTCTTGACAGAACTTGAGCAAGATCTGACTTTTCTCTCCATCTTCCTGCCTAGATACTTTCCTTAATGAAAGATACACCTTAACTCCTAAACAGAACATGGTGATAAGTGCAGATAATTATACTGTTTGCTGAGGCAAAAATTCTGCAAGTACTCATGGGAGGTATGAAAATCTACATGCACTTTACAGGTCTAATACTAATCATGAAATAACTCAGTTGCTTCTCCAGGGCTAACATGTCACCCATGTTTTCCAAGTTAATGTCATTCCAAACCTCTATCAGAATGCTCTCAGCTAGCTACCTGCTGCTTTCCTAATACCCCTGCCTGATGATGACAGAAAGATGATTACCTTCTTGGAATTTCCTTTGACTGTAATACCTGCTTGAAAGAGGAAAACCTGTTGCTCATATCTTTCTTACATCCTCCAGTTTCTGATAATAATACCAGTAAGATGTCTTGTAAGAGCTTAGATATATTTCAAAGCATTATGTCAGCAGGATGCTTTAGATACAGGAAATTAAACCATTTTAAAGTAGAATATGAGCTTATATTACCTGAGCTGTTCACACATGTAAATATTTGTAACAAACTAATATCTCCAGTGACTGTGGTCACAAGTAAGTTTTGTATCAATATTATCAGCCCTGAATTCTTAAATCATAGCTCTCTAAATGGACTAAAAACTAGCATGCTTGGCCCTAGATAAGACTCAGCTCCTGATGTAATCTTGGGTACATACTGATGTATATGTCACTTCTTTCACCATGGTTTCCAAGAAATTTAGTTTGTTTGCAGTGGAGGAAAAGGAACACTGTGAGCACTGTGTGAAAGTGCATAAAAGTGTGATCACAGTACAAGAGGTTCTTCAAACAAATATATCCCTAAAGCACATGCTTTTTAAGCCTGTTTCATCTTCTCAGAGGAAAAGCTTATTGCTTTCTTAGCAAGGTCCCAGTTCCAGGATTTGTGGCTGTTTCTTCTACGCTTTTGCTATTCCTTTGGATTCTATTTTATGTCTATTCTAGACTCAGGTTTAGGAAGTTGAGTATCTTAAGAAAGACAACATTTGAAGGTGTTGGTGTGGACATTTTCTGTTAAGTACTGGTGAGAGAAGTTCAGTGTCTTGAGAATGCTGGGGAGCCAGAGTCCATGGGAAAACAGTAGAATGAAAAGCATTACCACAATACTAATAGAAGTAGTACAGGTACCTGCAGATAAGCAATCAAGCAGAGAACATTCTTATGGAGACACAGATTCAATTACTTAATATATAAGCAATTTAGAATATTAAAGGCTTCTTGCTTTTTAAAGCTTTGTTACTGAAATTTCCTTCTCCTGCTGAGAAAGAAATTGTTTTAGGAAGAACTTGAGTACAGAAACTTAAACCGATTGGGTTTTTTAAATTTAACTTACATGTTTCTCAGTAAGAGTTTATTCATCACTAAGGCCCCAAAGGTTTTAAGATGGAGTAATTCAAATTTTTAGTGTAGACTTCCTTTATCCACAGTGATTGATGGGGTATATAACCCTTCCCTTTTCTTCTTCTGTCCTTCCTGATGCATAGGAAAGTGAAAATTCATCAACTTCAGGACAGACACAACACAGCAGCTGTGAAAAATACTGGGTACATAAATAAGAGATAAGAGGTGGATGTCTTGGATTTGAATCGGATCTAATGGCTCTAAAATTTGAGAAGAAATATCAGCAGCTATATTAAAACTGCATTTGTGCTTTGTTACAAGGCTACTATTTCCTTTCAAAGCTTTAAGAGCTTTATTGTGTAATTTTCAATTATTCACATAGTCCACTTGTATACACCAAGGTGCAGGATTATGACAAAATATATTTAACCACCAACTGACATAATATGTCATTTTGTTACTTTCTCTTGCACATAAGTCTTAAATAAGAAAGTTTGTTGAATATGTTTCTTGTAAAGTAATCTTGGTCTTTCACTGAAAGGCAGATGTTATCCATCCCTGGTGTCATAAAAGCAAAAAATTTTTTCCATTTAAAGAATCACATTATTATTAGTGTAGCTTAATGGGATTAATCTAATGACTTCTTTATAAGGTCATGATTCTTTTTTTTTGGAGGTGGGGTGGTGGTGGTGGTGTGGGGTTTGGTTGAGATTTGTTTCCTGTACTGTTTTACAGAAATGGAAATTGGAAAATTGGAAAATTTAATCTGATCTTTGTATAGTTTGTGTTGGGAGTCTTGGGATCCCCTTTTTCTGGCATGAAGTAATAAATCCATTCAGAAAACTATGAGACAACTATGTGAAAATAGGAGAAATTTAGATCAATTCTGACTTATGAGAATCTTACAATGTAAAACACTTGCTGTAGGGCATGCCTTCTGTTTCATTTGTAGAAACTAACCTAAAGGAGCACTGTGCTGTTTTGTGCACTGGAGGTGGTAAGAATGGTTTCAAAGCCTCTTATTTCAAAGCCTATGGTTTGCCTACCATGGTGGCTTTCTGTTAAGACAATGAATATATCAAGAACTTTGGGTGAAACTCAGTGTCATTATAAAATTTTGCTTGCAAGGAATCAATTCTGTGAAAGGTTTTAAAGTTATTAAACACTTGGTGTCTGTTGGCACAAGTACCATGTATTGGTGATATAATAGTGGCTGCTGCTGCGGCTTCAATGAAAGGTTTTTCAGGCATACGTAACCATAACTGTACTTGAATAGATTTAGAGTGTCCTGGTTTGGGCCAAGGGGATAAACGTGATTTTCTGTTTTGTACTTTTGCTTTTAGCTAAGTCTCTTGTAAGTAGTTGCACTTGCTGAAATTAACAGCAAGTTTCTCAGACAGTGTCTGCTTCTAGGACTGATAACACTTGATGTTTATAGTTACTGCTAGAGACTGGTGTGCAGAGCCAAGAACACTGCTCAGCTCTGAGGAACATTTTTACCCTCCAGAAGGAAGGAAGAGGTCCCACCTGCAGCCCTCCTTTGGGGAGGAACAGACAAGATAGATGCCAGAATTGACCAAACAGAGTATTCCATCCCATATACTTCATACTCAGTATAAATTTGAGGCATCACGAGGGCAAGCCATGCTTCATGCTTCCAGCTTCCGGCTGCCTGCCTTTCCTGCTTCCCTTCCTTCACCCGACATCTTGGAAGGATTCTGTCCATTCCTCTGCCTGTGGTCCTGAACTGTGCCAGCCCATATCTGTGTGTTCCTGCTTCCAGTTCCCGACTGCTGCCAACTCCAGGAGTCCAGTCTGGACTTTCCCAGGGCTGCCCTGCAGCCTCAGTGGTGATGTGAGAGTTACTGGGGGGAGAGGGGGGAGGAACGTGGTATCAATTTTCCTGTATATTTGTATATATTTAGTAATTTTTCCTATTTATCATTACTGTTTCGTTAAAGTTGTGTAGCTTAGCTTCCAACCCATAAGTCTCTCTCCCTTATTCTCTCTTCTTTCTTTATCAGGGAGGAGAGAGAGATTAATAGAGAGCATCTGTTACTGGGTTTAATTGCCAGGCCAGCGTTAAACCGTGACAGATTTATTGGCGCCCAACGTGGGGCCTGAGCTAATTGGCTTGAGTCCAGTTTAAATTTTGACTAATTTGCCTTAACAGTTTGAATTCCAACTCCAGTGAAAGAATGGCTTTGCTGAGCTGGACTCAGGCCTTGTTCTTTGGAAATTTCACAGGGTTGTAGATTAAACCAATCATGCCGAACCTTTGGTATTTAGGGTATGTGATGTGTATTTTTGCAGCTGGAATTAGTGTTACTATGTGGGTTTTCTTTCGTAAGAGCTGCTTAAGAACCATCGTTGCAATATTGTCCTCAATACTGATGTATATCATGGTGCATGGTGCAGTAGTGTTTCATACAGAGATAAAAAACTTGGTTGGTAATTACACTCCCAGTTTTAATTTGGGAAATTATACCATTCCATTGTATTTTGGGCTGACTCCACCAGATTTTAGTAGCAATAGAATTTCATTTCTCAATCTTCTGTTGGGTGTTGTTAATTTTTCTCATATATTGGTGAGAAGTAACACAAAAACCACAGTAATGAGATTGAGCATGCCTTTTCGGAGGCCAAGAGTTGCTGTTCGGAGAGTGAGAGCTGCTCCTCGTACAGAGAGCACCCCCACTCCTGCCTCCACAGCTGCTTCTCGCCCCCCCTCACGCAAGGGCACAACTCAGATAAGGCCGGCGAGCATCGCCAGTGTTTCTGCTACAGCTGCAGCTGCTGTCTCTGCCCCCACAGACACTGCTGCTGTTCAGAAAGCGAGCCCTGCTGCTGCTACTGCTGCAGACACCTCAGCCTCTCCCCCTCAGCCCCCACAGCTACTTGTTGACCCTGTAACTAGGAGAAAAGGAAAACAATGGAAATCAGAAACGAGATTCCCAGGCCTGAACGAGATGACCAGGTGATAGAGGAAATAGAGGATAATGCCTCTCCTCATAGAGCAGCTAGTGCAGACTCTAAAGCAGAGTCAGCTGAGGACTCAGACTCAGAATCTGCTCAGTTTTATTCCATGAGAGACTTGCGTACTCTGAGAAAAGACTACAGCCATTTTTCAGGTGAACCACTTCTCTCTTGGTTACTCTGATGCTGGAGGGAAGGGGCTGCTACCATAACTTTAACTCAGAAGGAAGCCAGGAAGTTGGGATCCCTGGCCAAAGATGCAGGTATTGATTGGGCATTTGGGGAAAAGTTTGGAACCACCAGCCTATGGAAACGACTCTTGTCAGCTGTAAGGGAGAGATATCCCTATAAAGAGGAAATAGACTGCCCACAGGTCAAAGCAGCCACACTTGAAAAAGCTATCAGGTATCCGGAAGAATAGGCTGTACGAGACACGATCTATAATAATGATGACATTGAAGATCCTTATCACGTACCATGCCCTAGACCTATGATGCAAAGGTTTGTGCATGCTGCACCACCACCTTTTAACCATACATGCTATGGGTTCCTGCAGATGTGGAGGGAATTGTGGGTGATGTGATTAAAACAGCATGAGAGTGTGAAGATGCTGTCACAGCCCCTCATCGGGCCTGGGCCTCAGCTATAAAGAGACCATCTGAGAAACTGCATTCACCTCTTTTTCCTCAGACAGAAGGCGGATGTCGCATTGCAGCCATTAAGAGGAGATGCCCTCCTATGAGACGGAATTGAAAGAAACAGGAGAAACAGATTTCATTAAGAGGAATCCTATGGGCACTCCTGAGTGAGTATGGAGAGGACATGAAAAAGTGGGATCAGAAACCTACTGCTGTCCTAGAGGACCAAGCATGTAAGTTGCTGAGTAAGACAAAGGCAAAAGGAGGTCCCTCTAAAAAGATGGCTGCTCAAGTCTCCAGTGTGGAGTTACCGAATTCAAATATGCTGGTGACTCAAGATCCCTGTATATCAGCTGTGAGTACTGGGGATGCAAACTCCAGTAATGCTCATACTGACAATGTTCTATGTGCTCAAGCTTAGAGATGCCCTGCCTCCAGCCAGGTGGAGGAGGGGGACAACCGAATCTATTGGATTGTGTGGATTCGATGGCCTGGCACATTAGAGCCACAAAAGTATAAAACCTTGGTGGACACTGGTGCACAGTGCACCCTAATGCCATCGAATCAGAAAGGGACAGAATCCGTCACTATTTCTGGAGTGACAAGGGATCTAAAGAACTGACTATTGTGAAGGCTGATGTGAGCCTCACTGGAATAAAGTGGCATAAACACCCGATAGTGACTGGTCCAGATGGTCTGTGCATCCTTGGCATAGACTACCTCAAGGGAGGTGATTTCGAGGACCCGAAAGGGTACTGGTGGTCCTTTGGTACTGCAGCTATTAAGGTGAGAATGCAGAATGGCTGCATGCTTTGTTTGGCCTTTCAGACAAATCCTTTTTAGTGGGGTTGCTGAGAACTATAAACCAGCAGGTGCCAACTGCTACTTCAATAGTGCATCAAAGACAATATCACGTCAACAGAGATGCTGTGATCCCCATTCACAAGCTGATCCAGCAACTAGAGAGCCAAGGGGTGATCAGCAGGACTCACTCACCCTTCAACTGTCCTGTATGGCCAGTGCAAAAGCCTAATGGAGAGTGGAGGCTGACAGTGGACTACCATGCCCTGAATGAGGTTACACTGCCACTAAGTGCTGCTGTGCCAGACATACTAGAACTTCAGTAGCAGCTGGAGTCAAAGGCAGCCAGGTGGTATGCTACTATTGACATTGCATTTTTTGCTACTCCTATAGCACCAGAATGCAGGGCACAGTTTGCCTTCACCTGGAGAGGTGTCCAGTACACTTGGAATCGACTGCCCCAGGGGTGGAAACACAGTCCTACCATCTGCCATGGACTGATCCATGATACTTTGGAAAAGGGGGGAGCTCCAGAACATCGACAGTACATCGATGACATCATTGTGTGGGGTGACACAACAAAGGAAGTCTACGAGAAAGGTAAGAAGATAATTGAAATCCTTCTAGAGGCTGGTTTTACTATTAAAAGGAGCAAGGTCAAGGGACTTGCGCAAGAGATACTGTTTCTGGGGGTTAAGTGGCAAGATGGACGTCGCCACATTCCAATGGATGTGATTAGCAAAATAATAGCTATGGCCCCACCAACTAAAAAAAGGAAACTCAGTCTTTCTTAGGAACTGTTGGTTTCTGGAGGATGCATATTCATTCTTATAATCAGATTGTGAACCCTCTCTACGAGGTTACCCAAAAGAAGAAAGACTTTAAATGGGGCTCAGAACAACAAGCTGCTTTTGAGGGTATTAAACAGGAGATTGTGCAGGCAATGGCCCTTGGACCAATTTGAAAGACTTTAAATGGGGCTCAGAACAACAAGCTGCTTTTGAGGGTATTAAACAGGAGATTGTGCAGGCAATGGCCCTTGGACCAATTTGAACAGGGCCAGACATTAAAAATGTGCTTTACACCAGAGATGGAGGTGATGGTCCTACATGGAGCCTCTTGCAGAAAGCTCCAGGAGAGACTCGAGGCCAACCTCGATTTTGGGGTCGAAACTACAAAGGCTCTGAAGCCAACTACACAGCCACTGAGAGATATTGGCCGCATACGAAGGAGTTAGAGCTGCTTCAGAAGTGATTGGTACTGAAGCACAGCTCCTCCTAGTGCCTCGATTACCTGTACTGGGTTTTATGTACACGGGTAGAGAATCTTCCCATCATCCTACTGATGCTACCTGGAGTAAATGGATTGCTTTACTCTCACAGAGAGCTAGGATAGGAACACTCGATCGTCGAGGAATTGTAGAAGCAATAACACATTGGCCAGAAGGCGAACACTTTGGAATGCCACCAGAAAAAGTGGTAAAACGGGCTGAAGAAGCCCCACCGTATGACCAGTTACCAGAGAATGAGAAACAATATGCTCTTTTCACTGATGGATCCCGTCGTCTGGTAGGAGGTCATCGAAGGTGGAAAGCTGCTGTATGGAATCCTACATGACTAGTTGCAAAAACAGATGAAGGAGATGGTGAATCAAGTCAATTTGCAGAGGTCAAAGCCATCCAATTGGTTTTGGACATTGCTGAACGAGAAAGGTGGCCAAGACTATCTCTATACTGACTCATGGATGGTAGCACATGCCTTATGGGGTTGGTTAAAGCAGTGGAAATAAAACGACTGGCAACATAGAGATAAAATGTATTGGTGATATAATAGTGACAGCTGCTGCGGCTTCAATGAAAGGTTTTCAGGCATACATAACCATAACTATACTTGAATAGATTTAGAGACATAAGCCAGATACTTTCAGGAGGAAGCAGTTAAGAGTGTAGACTGTGAAAAAGGCTTCTTTTCATTTCTCTTGGGGCCCATTATGCATAGCAGTATATTCTTTTGATTTGGAACGTTTCATTACTTCCTTAGAAGTGGTTTTGTGATTCTCACAGTGGTTATCCAGTGCAACACAAATCTAAGTATTATAAAGGAAACATAAGAGACATAAGCCAGATACTTTCAGAAGGAAGCAGTTAAGAGTGTAGACTGTGAAAAAGGCTTCTTTTCATTTCTCTTGAGGCCCATTATGCGTAGCAGTATCATCTTTTGATTTGGAACGTTTCATTACTTCCTTAGAAATCGTTTTGTGATTCTCACAGTGGTTAGCCAGTGCAACACAAATCCAAGTATTATAAAGGAAACCATCTCATGAAGCAGGTGGCACAGAATTTTTTTTTTTGAGTAAGGATGTTTAGAATAATTTTTCTGAAAATCTGTTAGCTTGATTTTCACAAAGTTGTATCCCCCTTCAGATTTTCCCTGGCTTTAAAGGGTTGTACCTAGAGTAATTCCTTGGAGTTGAGCTTGCACTTTTTGAAAAAGCAGCTGATGAGGTTGCATGGCTAGCAGATTTATCTGTTCTTGAATTTTGGGTGAAAAATTTGATATGGACTCTGGTTCTGTCTAGGAACTCAAATGAGTCATAGAATGAAACAAATTGGATTGGATTTGGATCTTAAAGGTGCTTCAGATTAATCTAACTAAAATTCTTATTATAGTGCCTAGTTCAGCAGCGAGATTGCTCTTACAAGTTAAAGTAAGTCAGAATCTTTAATCATAGGATCATAGATTCATAGAATGTCTGGTTGGAAGGGACCTTAAAGATAATCTGTTATGATGATCTTGCAATGTTATTGTTTATATGAGATGTCTCAGCACCCCAATGTGCTGAGAATTAAAACTTTCCAAAGTGGTGTAATCCACCACTTCTCCTGGGAGACCATTCCAATGTCTGACTGCCCTCATTGTCCAAAAGTGTCCCCAACACTTTTCCTACAGTGTTAAAACAGAATCTCCCCAGTGCACATTGCCCCTTGTCTTGTCCATGTGACTCCTTGTAAATAGGGAGCCTCTATCATCTTTGTAGCCACCTTTTAAGTACTGGAATATCAAAATAAGGTATCCCCTAAGCCTTCTCTTCTCAAGGCTGAGCAAACGCAGTTTTCTCAGCCTCTCCTGATATGGCAGGTGCTTATCATCCTGATGGCTTTACTCTGGACCCTCTCCAGCCTTTCCACATCATTTCTGTACAGCAGGGACCAAACTGGACACAGTACTCCAGGTGTGGTCTGTGAAGTGCCAAGTAGAGTGGGATGAGGACTTCTTTGTCTCTGCTGGTGATGCCCTTGTTGATGCAGCCCAGCATCCTGTTGGTTTTCTTTGCTGCTGCAACACCCTGTTCACTTGTATTGAGCCTGTTATCCACCAAGACCCCCAGGTCCCTTTCCACCAGGCAGCTATGGCTGAATTTTCAGTTGCCTTTCTATCCCTACATAAAACTGCTCTTTCAAGGTTTGTTTTGATTGATTTGTGTTTAGTTTGTTCTGTTTGTTTTGTAGGTTGGGTTGGTTTGGGGGCATTGGGCTTTTAAAATTTTTTTCTTTGTTTCTGTTTTAGTTTTGGTGGGGTTTTTGTTGATTTTTTTAAAAAAAACTGTGTTGAGAACATATTTTACTAGGTAGGAGTTCTGAGTTCATTAGTTCATTATAGTTTATCTATGTAGGATGTTTAGAAGACATATATCCTTTTTTGAATGGCACAATGAGTGTCTTGAGCAATGGGAATAAATGACATCTTTTTTGATATCCTGTAAGTTCAATTCCAAAAGATTGGGAGAATAAGGAAAAAACTATTTCTACCTACTGAAATGTTGCCTTTAAAAAATATTGCCATATATTTCAGAAAGAATTTTCATCCAACACTTCTTTGAAAGTTTTTTCATCAAAGCTGACTAACCTGGTCCATCTTCCACAAATACGCTAAGTATTTTATTAAAGTGGATTCTCATTCTTTTGCCAAAGATGTTTGGCTGAAAACACAGCCCCAATTTTGTCCTCTTTGTGCTAGTGATTACCTCCTGAAAATTGTTCTGACAGAACAGCAGGACAGCTTGCAGTGGATCTGATTAAAGACATTATGCAGGTTACCAGAAAGTTATAAAGTAGCAGGAACACACAGAATCAGAAAATCTAAGAATTATTTGGGTTTGAAGGGACCACGCTTGCATGGGAAAAATATCACCAGACCAGACTGGTCCAAGTCTTTTCCAATATGGCCTTACACACAGTTGGCATGGGCCCACCTCTCAAGCCTTGTGGAAGGCATCCCTTCCCTCCAGCATGTAAAGTACACCACACAACTTGGTGTCTTCAGCAAACTTGCTAAGGGTGCACTTGATCCCATTGTCCATCTCATTGACAAAGATGTTGAACAGCTCTGGTCTTGGTACCAATCCTTGAGGAATTTCACTTGTCATTGGTCTCCATTTGAACATTGAGACATTCAACATTATTCTTTGAGTGTGACCAGCCAGCTACTTCCTTACGCAGAGTAGTCCATCCATCAAATCCATATTTTTCAATTTCAGAGACCAGGATGTAATGTGGGACAGCAGTGAGCACTTTGCAGATATCCAGACAGATTATGTCAGTTGCTCTTTCCTTGTCCACTGACACTGTGGCATCATCAGAAAAGGTCAGAAAAATTTGTCAGGTATGATTTGTCCTTGTGAAGCCAAGTTAGCTGCCACCAAACATTTTCTCATTTTTCATGTGCCTTAGCAGAGCCTTCAGGAGAAGGAGGAACATCTGCTCCATAATCCTGATGGTCACAGAGATGAGACTAGCTGGCCTGTAGTTCTCTAGGTCTTCTTCCTTCCTTTTTATAAAATAGGGTTTATGTTTCCCCTTTTCCAGTCAATGGCAACTTTACCTGATTGCCATGACTTTTCAGATATGATGGGAAGTGGCTTTTGACTTCATCTGCCTTAGGAGCTGAGGATGGATCTTGTCAGTTTCCATGGACTTGTGCACATTCAGGTTCTTTATATCATCTTGAACCTGCTCTTCTCCTACAGTGGGTCAGTCTTCCTTCTCCCAGTCTCTGCCTTTGCCTTCTGCAACTTGGGTGCTGTGACCACAGCCTTTACCAGTGAGGAGCAGGTCTAAAAACATAGTATACCTCAGCCTTCTCAATATCCCATGTGACCAGCACTCCTCCCAGACTACCTATCCTTGCTTCTACCCTGTGTAGAATTTTTTTTTACATTTAATGTGTTCACGAACTCCCTGCTCACTTGTGCATGTCTCCTGTCATTTTTGTCTGCCTTCCCCTTTGTTGGAGCACAGTGCTCCTGAGATTGGAGGAGGCTGTCCTTGAATATTGACCAGCGTTCTTGGGCTTCTCTACCCTCCAGGGCTTTATCCCCTGGTTCCCTACCAAGCAGATCCCTGCAGAGGTCAAAGTCTGCTCTCCTCAAGTCCAGGGTAGTGAGCTTACTGTGCACCCTCCTTTTTTGCTCTAAGGGTCTTGAATTCCATCAGTTCATGGTCAGTGCAGCCAAGGTTGCCCTTTTAACCTTTATGTTGTCCACCAGCTCATCCTTGTTAGTGAGAACAAGGTCCAGCACAGCACCTTTTCCAGAAGTCAACTGACTTCTCTAGCTGGTGGAGAAAGAAGTTTTGATCAATGCAGTCTAGGAACTTCATGGGTTGCTGTTGTCTTGCTGTGATGCTCCCTCCAGCAGATTGTCAGTGTGGTTGAAATCACTCATGAGGACCGTGGCCTGTGAACAGGAAGCTGCTCCTATCTGCTAATAAAGGGCCTTATCTACTTGGTCATCCTGGTCAGGTGCCTCGTAGCACACCCCCACTTTGATGTCATCTGCCCCTGTCTTCCCTTTAACCCTGGCCCATAAGCTCTCTGCCAGCTCATTATCCACCCACAGACAGAGCTACATGGACTCCAGATGGTCACTGATGTAGAGGGCAATACCCCCTCCTCTTTTCGCCTGCCTGTCCTTCCTAAAGGTCTTGCACCCTTGTACCCTTCCATTCCCATACTCCAGCTGTAGGAGTCATCCCACCGTGTCTGTTATTCCTATGATATCATTAAGTTTCTAACTGGGCACGGAGCTCCAGTTCCTCCTGTTTGTTTCCTGTTCTGCATGCATTAGTGTACATACCTTTCAGATAGATGGTCTTTTGATTCACAACTACGGAGGCAGATAAGGAATTTTTTTTCTGCTCTGATTTTTGTGGCTTATTTCTCAGTTGGCTGTGGTGGCATGGGCATTGCTGTTTAAAATTGTCCCCCAGTTTAAAGCATGCCTCACTAAGCTGGACATAATTTGAGAGTTTATCATTATCTTTAATAGTTCTGGAAATTTCACAGAACTATTCTGGAAATTTCACACCTCGAGTACTGTGTCCAGTTCTGGGCCCCCCAGTTCAGGAAGGATGTCGAGGTCCTGGAGCAGGTCCAAAGGAGGGCAACCAGGCTGGTGAAGGGACTCGAGCACAGACCCTCTGAGGAGAGGCTGAGAGAGCTGGGGCTGTTCAGCCTGGAGAAGAGGAGGCTCGCTGTCTACAACTACCTGAAAGGAGGTTGTAACCGGGTGGACGTTGGTCTCTTTTGCCAGACGACTTTCAACAAGACAAGAGGGCATGGTCTTAAGTTGTGCCAGGGGAAATTTAGGTTAGATATTAGAAAGAATTTCTTTATGGAGAGAGTGATCCGGCATTGGAATGGGCTGCCCAGTGAAGTAGTGGATTCTCCGTCCCTGGAGATATTTAAAAAGAGACTGGATGTGGCACTCAGTGCCATAGTCTAGCAACCACAACGGTGGTAAAAGGGTTGGACTCAATGATCTCTGAGGTCCCTTCCAACCCAGCCAATTCTATGATTCTATGATTCTATGATTCTATGATAAATTAGTTAAATATATTTATGGGAAGGATTCTTTGTGAATATATATATATATATATACACACATTACTGAGAGAATGAAGGCACTTCAGGAATTATTCATCACTCTATTCAAAATGTACACTGTTCAGCCATTGCTGGTTTTATTAGTATGCTATACTGGAAAACTGCTGACATAAAACCTGATTCAAATAATGCCTTGCAGCGAACATAATTTTTGATAGAATTTACCACATCACAATTTCTCTGACATGGAAGAAATTTCCAAAAGGCAATCATCCAACTCAGAAAAATGTCTGCTCTTAGTGAATGTTTCTCCATCAAATTCTCTATTTACTCTTGGCATATAAAGAAAATGTTTTGACAGTCATGAGGTTTTTCTTTTTAATGACATTCTACACAGAGATTTGTAGGCTGGAGAACACTAAATTGAAGGCCATAATGCACCCTGTTTACATTTCCCCCTCTCAATCCTTGCCCATTTACTTGTGATCTATTCTAAGCTATGAAAAGCAACCTTCAAAATATGAAAAGAAATCAAATTTTCCACTAGGCTGTAGCCATCTGTGAAACACTAAGTGGTTCAAAAACTACTGGCCTTAGGAGTAGAAGAGTGGAGATTGTGAATTCATGACAGAAGGGCTCAAGAAGAGACCAGAGGTGCATGTGATGCCCACTCAGGAGCTCCTGTGGCCGTTTTCCAAAGACAGATGTTGTGAGGGGTTTCTCTGTGCATCAGAGAGTAACCAAAGCAGTACAAAGATTGTAATGTTTTCGCTCCATATGAGTGTGTACATTTGTCTCCACTGCAGCCCTCTCTTAATCACAATGGGCAAATATCTCACTGTTTGTCTGCTTGATGTCTTCATTATCATACTGCTAGTATTTTAAATAAAATTTGCAGAAATGTCTGAATTCTTGATGTTCGTTACATGCTAAAAAGCTGAGTGAGTTCACTAATGGTTACTCTGGTGTCCAACTGATTTATTTAGATTTGTGTCTCTGTCAGTATGGTAAGTATCCCTGGCAGATACTATGCAGAACTTTGAAGTTTTGAAATACAGCAATGCTTTTTGAAATAAATTATTTTAATGTTGAAATTGTTCCTTACCTATGTTACACATTTGCTTAAAATGAATTCTTCCTGGAATTATCAATTATGTTAAGAGTTTACAATGTATTTCTTTTTTTTACATGGGTGATAACTATGACTGAACAAATTTGCTATGAGATAATTCTCTCTTTATGATACTGTGTTTTCTAATTATATGAATTCTTAAATTTATGTAATGGATGCCCAAAGCCTGGGTAAGAACTTGCTATTTTTATTAACATAAATGCATGCATAAGTAATGATTATACTTGAGAAGGAGATCTTACTAATTCTGGACATGGTGAATATTACTTAATAAAAGGTTCACTTACATAATTCAGATAGGTTGTTAAGCAGGAAATCATTCAGCTGAGAAAGGTTATGTGAATTTGTTTCATTAACCTGTGTGTTCCTTATGTTTGTCTTGCTTCATAGTACATTTGCCTATGCATTAAAAACCTGTTTGATGACATGGTAAGTTGTACTTGCTTTACTGCTACTTGAAAATGCAGTTAGCTAATTGGAGTACTGAATAAATATTATTTATATTCCTAATGTGATAGAGTTCCAGCTTCAGCCTGGTTTTCATTCAAGGTACTATGCAGAATACTGCAGTTGTGTGTGTTTTATCTTGCACTTACAGCTGAGAAAAAAGGAGTTTGTAAGGTGACAGATGGCATGGTAACTGGCAGTAAAAATTGTAACCAAGTACAGCTGTGAACTTGAAGCCTCTTGAGGTGCATGAGGCCTTCCATGGCTGTTGCCAGACTTGGAGTGTTAGTAGTATATATGTGCTAAGAAAATTTACCACAACATGACATTTATTGGCTGCAAAAGGAGAGGAAATACAACTTCCTGTGTGTATTTTGCCTTATAAGGGAAGCAGATAAGAGGATTTGGTAGGGTAAGGTGGGGACTTAGCAGAATATATACTCTCACTTAGTAAGTTTGTTGACTAGGGCAATACGGAAAAAAATGGGAAGGTGCTTGCCTGTACTTCCCCAAAGTTAGAAGTGTAGTGTGGTACAGATTGTTCATATGGGATTTCCTGCAGATAGTTTTAAGTATCAATAATTCTTATCCTCAGCACTGATGAGAGATATTTTAAACAAAGAACAGGTTTTGTTATGAAGGAAAACTCTACTAACCATGTTGTACACACATTTTTTTCTTCTTTCACCAATGTACCCACTCTTCTTTTTATGTCCCGGGGCACACTGCTTTTGCAGGTGTTCCATAGTCCCAGCTTTGTCCTGAAGTGTTGCTGCCCTCTGCCTTGTTAGAGATACAAGGCTCTCTGAGTGGGGTAAGAGTGTCTTCTGAGCTTCTGATCTCTGTTTTAGTAGCCACCTGATACATCACTTCTCTGAAAAAAATCCTCTGTCCTGCTTCTGAGAAAATATCTTGATTTTCAAGGATGAGTAAGAAAACGGGCCACAAAAACTAAGATAACTACATATAAAAAGTGTAAGCTTTTGTAAATTTTTGTTTGTGTGTTTGTTTTTGGTTTTGTAACTACTCCTGTAAGTCTCTGAAGACAGACTTCAGTATTATAGAGGATTTCATGGGAAATATGAAATTCAGCCGTTAAGAGTAATATATCAAACCAACCAGAACTAAAATGCTCTCCAAGCTTGCTTTTATTTAAATCCAGTCACTAAAGGAAAACAAACTATTCACAAGCATTTCACTTCACTGGAGCACTCCTTTTATCAGCCACAGAATGGTAAAAACTTTGCTTCTGCTTGCAGAGGTCTGGTAACGGATCTAGACTGATAACCCAAGAATGCATAGGTATAAAGCAACAGATCACAAGACCACATCTGTTGATGCAACAAAAGCCTGCACTCCATTAGGCTGACACTCAACTGGCAGATTATAAAACTGAAGGTACTGAAAGAACCTTATCTTTTTTCTTTGTCCTTTGCATTAATATGAACTTAATGCATCTTTGGACACTGCAGAGTAAGAATCTTGTTCTTTTTTTTTTTTTTCTCAAATAAATTTGTATCAAGTACAACTATACTTTTGTGTCCTGCCAGCATGTGTGATGAAGGTGCTATTTACAGTGAAATATATGTCTTGCTTTAATAAGACTTATTCTGTATTTCTGTTTGTAATGAATGTCCTGGCTGCATTTTATGAAAGCTTTATAGAAGTAGTTGTGTTCTGTAATAAAGAAATCTTCAAGACTGCGGCATGTAGGGCACACAACAAAAATCAGTCTACAACATACTCTCCTGCTGTTCCACCCAAAGGCACACTAAATTTCAGCAGATAATGACCAGAGCAGAGCAAAGCAATTTTGATCATGTACAGTGGCTTTACACATTCTCATCACATGATAATGTCTTTGTGATTTTTCTTTGACTATACACAATTGGAAAAACTTGACCTAAGGAAAGATAATGTATGCTAAATTACTCGAGAAATAGAGGTTTCACAGATTGCTGGTGAAATTCTGTCTTTTGTCTATAATCTTCTATAAGGTTTTTCAAAAGAATAAAGACTTCTGGAGACAGTTGAAAAGAAGTAGTCCGTGTCATAGAGGAGTTGAACTTGCTTGGTATGTACAACTGTGTTGACAAATGCAGTTGAATACTAGTTTCTGTTCTTCTGGCTTTACTAATGAGGAGACTACCTGGGATTTAAATACAAGGTATTTGCTTATGTTTAATAATAATTCTGCACATAAATTGTCACACTGAAATCCTATTGAGGATGGTAAGCCAAAATCCATTGTTTTATGCATGGACCTTAGTTTTCATGATCTGTATATTAAAGAATGAATGACTGGTAGGTAGCCTTGTGAAATACTGTGATACTTACGTACATCAACTTGTGCTGAGTGTGTTGCAAACTGTCCTTAGTTGTACCCTTCAACTACACTATGGGATGGCAACACTGCTGCACTCTGGGCTGTGAAAAAGGCTGTTAAGCCTAAAGGATACCACTTCTTACTTCCTTTCCGTAGAGGGGTTAAAAAGCGTTTCATTTCTACCAAGTTAACTAATAGCACTCTTATGATTTCTTTCCAGTTACTGATCCTGTTCTGCAGATACCATCCTCATGTTAATGAAAACATGCAAGCCTTTGGGGTCTTTGAACTATTACTAGTTCATACACACTCTACTAAGAATTATCTCTATTACATGAGTGCAAAATGCTACCTAAAACTCCTGTGTGGTTAATGCTTAACCTTGCCAAGCCTTTCACCATGGCAACACAAATACTCATGCTAGCATACATTTATGTATGCAACTAAGTAAATTCTATTTTCCTGAGATAGTTTTCTGAAACGAAAGTTAATTAGAAATTTTGTTTCTCCTACCAAATGGGATTTGCATCCACCATGTGTGCAGTCAGGTAGAAGTATGGTCGGAAGAAATTTGTTTTGTTTGCTTCAGTCATATGTACCCAGAATGTGAGCAGTCATTTTGTAAAATGTGTGCATTTTACAAAGAACTTATAGGTCTCTCATGCTCTAGAAGCAACTTGCAGAGTCTTACCTCAGGGCAGAAACTGCAGCAAAAAGGTCAGTGGTCACTGGTGCTTCCCATGGGGCAGCTAGAAGGAGAGAAGCACAAGAACAATCATCAAATGCTTACTGAGGTAAATGCATAATTTATCTGTAATAAATGAAAGAAAAAAGCCCAGCTAAAAAAATTCCAGATTTTTCCTATGGCGACATCAACAGGAAAAATAACTAATCCAAAGACAAATTTTCATGAAATATATAGTATGATGTAGTGCTGGTAAGTGATGCATTAGGGAAAAATGTCTCACCAGCACATTAAAACTAAATGATAAAACCACCCTGTTATTCTCTTTTTCTACATATTTATAAAAACAATTCAAATATGTGGCTAATAAATAATGATCTATATTCCTGATACATAAAGAAGTATCACACAGCCCACAAAAACATGCTTAGTTAAATTTTGGAAGTTAAAAGCTGGCTTCATTTATAAGTATATTTTTAATGTCAACAAAATGTGAGGACAAAAGTGTGAAAATACCTCCAAAACTCTGGTGGTTCGTATACCAAGTAATAATCTTATAACCAAAGCCCTGTCGACAACACCAGTCCTGGAGCCATGGACTGAATTTTTGGCTCTTCCTATATGTTCCTTCATTCACTGCTTATGTCAAAGGCATGGAGAAGGACACAACTTGGGCTCTTGATCCCTTCACCAGTTGTGCCAAGGCCCTGAAGTCTCTCTTAACTGAATTCGTGCTTCTCAATATTACAGTTGTAATTACTCTCATTTCTGTAAATAAAATCCATCCCTCATCCAAAAAATAAACTATATTAAACTAAAATAAAACAATCACTATCTTGTTACATTCCAGGACATTTTACACCTAGTAAGCTTATCATCAGGATCACTTGGCACACTTTGAATGTTACTTTACTGACAAGTAAAACAAAAATGCTATCTATAAAAAAGAAGATCTGCAGATAGTCAACAGACAAGCAATTACTTTGACAATTTGTAAGGTAACAAAGAAGATTAATTTAATAGCAATATAGGAAATAGTGTGAAGAAAATCATGGTCAGATGAGGGTAAAGTTACATTTTTGTAAGTTAGACAAATCAACAAAGAATCATTACAAGTATCTAAACATGTATTTCCTGTTCACATGATTCTACTATGGTCAGAAAAAATATGTATCACGAACTTGTGTATATAGTGAAAAATACTGAATAAATTTGTTAATACAGCAATTTTGCACTATAAATGCCTTAAATTGTCACTCACCTGAAGCTTATATAAGCACAGAAGAATCAGCAATATAAAGCCTTAGTCCTTTCTTTATTATCCAGAAGAAAACAAACTTCAAAAAGCTGCTCCTTCAGGACACATGGGATGGTTCTGTTCTGTCAAAGCACCACAGCTTCAAAGCATTCTTTTGATCAACAGAAAACTAAGCAAGAAAATTCACTTTTAATGGGATTTACCAGCAATGCATATGAAGGACTAGAACAAAAGACAGAGAAAAGCGCATTAGGTTAATTTAGTTTTGACCACCAAATATTTTTCCTGTCCATAACTGATACCAGCATACCTGGATTTTTACCCATATGAAGCACAGCACCCATATTTTTCTTTAATTTACTATCCCATGCACAATTTGAGTGAAACTTAGCAGGTGAGATCAATGTGATAATTTGTATAGCATAGAGCAGGTGTGACTGTAAAGAACCTTATGACAGGAGAAATATATGTGCAACATGCACAGGATATGGAGAAAGGAACCTACCCTTTCTATTCTTTCCTGATTGTATGTAGATTGTAGATAAGATTGAAGTATCTTTTCTTTTTAATGCTATAATTAAATTTATTAGAGCAGTTAAATGAGAAAACTTAAGTCTTCCTAATTTGATTTAGGATGCTTTATATGGTGACATACTATACATAAATTTAGGGCACTACAAAATTATCTTTTCCTCCTATTGAATACAATTCCATTTTAATGGCTATAATAATTATCAGATCCACTCTGCTGTACTGTTTAAGTTTGTATAATGAGCACTGAATCTTAAAAGTGTGCTACATAACATGGGCTATTTTCACAGCCAGTTACAGTCTCAAGTCCCTCAAGTCCTAGCAGGAGTGTAAGTAATTTACTAAGGCCGAATCTTTTTTCAACTGAGGATACCTTCAACGAGAAGGATACTTCCTGCCATAAGAGAGATCTTTCATGTGATTTTTTCATCCATTTGCTTCCATTTTATTTCCACCGTCTACATGACATGAGGCACCTGGTTTGGGTTTTTTTCTGGCTCCACTGAAATAAGTTCAACCTTCAAATTTCACAGCTTTATTACAAGAACTCAAGATCAGAACTTCCACAAGCAATTTGATTTAGCTAATGAGGTCTCTGTGGTGACCGGGAGGAGGGGAAAGGGATGGAATACAAACTGTTGTAGGACCATATAATTGCTTAAGTTAGAAAAGACTTTTAAGAGTCCAAGCATTAACCTACCACTGCCAAGCCCACAGCAAAACTCTGTCTTGGAATGTGACATCCACACTTCAAGCTGTTCACAAACCTAGGAAATGAAGCCTTGATTTTATGCATGATTTCAAAAAAACACAGATGTATGATGATTATCAAGCATGCTTGGTGTTAAATTCTGATACCTCTTTGGTGGGTGCCATGAATTTTCCTAATCATTCTAAGTAAAAGAAAAGCTGCCATTTGACTGATTTTCCTTTTCATGGTTGTAAAATGATAATGGCATTGATTTGCAAAACTTCCATACTATGGCCTGAGTTCTCAAAATACCTGATACCTACTCAGAATATAAACATGTGACTTCGGGGTTTCAGTCTTCATGGTAATGAGTCGAACTATGATTCATAACTCCCACAGTTTTGATTCACAGAACTCAGCATTTCTTTCTGCTTGCCTTCGGCTATATAAAGCCATCTGTTTGCATTGAGAAAAAACAGTTATTACCTATGGTTACTTACTAAGAACTAATAAGAGACAGAATTAAAAATAACCAAAAAACATAGGAGAAAACATGGATGCCAAATGTGCTCAGGTGCTTAGTGGAAAAACCAGCAATATATGTCAGGTAGTTTTTGATATCCCATCTAGCAGAAAACCTTCAGTGTAGGAAATACTCTGTTTGGCAAATCTTCTGCTAGACAGTCAGTAAATTATTAACTATGATCTTTAGTTCTTCTCCATAACTATGCAGGGTCATATGAATCCAGATGAGGTACGCATGCCAAGTCAAAACTTCAGCTATCTCCATAGCTGAAGGTATTCAAACACAAAAGATTCAAGTCAGTAAATAACAATAAAATAAAGCTGCTAGGAAACTGATAGAGCACAGTTACACCAAGTCAATCTACAGCAAAACTTCGACTTCATTATTTATGAAGGTAAGGGTATGTTGGTGGTATTTTTCTATCTCAGTAAACTTCTTCCCTTCCATCAATTTTATGTCAAAGGTCATTTAATTCAAGAACATTACTGCAGCTGAAATAGAGGAATCCAGCACTATAATGTCTTCCACTGCTTATGGTACAAAGTAAAAGGAGTCACACAGTGAGAACATGAAAGGCTTCTATACTGATGTGAATAAGGGCAGGCTGAAGTTGAATCTTTTGAGTCTTAATTTTCCTTGTGACATAACAGAGAGAGAAAAGAATGATAAGCTGGCTAAGTTTTGCAACTATTATGCTAACTCATATGACAAAATTCAACTTCACAGACTCCAACTTTTTTCCCAACTTCAAATGTAGTATGCTAGCACTCCAGCTGGAAATTTCCTGTGATACATTTTGCAGCTAATTTTACATGATTGGTATAAAGACCAACTAGCAAGACTGCTGTTCACTTTCAGCACCAACCAGAAGCACTGACTATTTTTTTATGATTGGTCTTTACTAGCCAATCCAGCTGAGAGTAATGAAGCAAACACTTACTTGTTAAAATTCTTTAACCAGATATTTCCATCTACCTCTTTTTAATAGCTTTTCCTTCCTTTAAAGTAAAGCCTATTGTACAAGTGAGGTTTCTTCCATCGAAAAATAAAATAATTTGTATTAATTACTAGCTCACAGTTCACACATCGTATTAAAAGAAGAATTGCAGAATTAAAAAAAACCAACTCTATCCTTTTTTTGCTATAACTATGCTTGCTATAAAAAAAGATTTCAGTTTTTCTACTGGGGCTCTATCCAATGCCTCACTTTTTTTTTTTATCCATAAATGAAGAGATTGATTTTTATTGCAAGTCTGGATATTTTCTCCAGAATTATAATTAACAGTTTTCTTAAGGATTCAGTAAATACTTTGACTTGACTTGGAAGAATTAATTTCAGATGTGGTGTTGATTTGGAAAATGCATCCTCCTTAAGAAGTCTTCAAAATGCAATTGCAAAAGATTCAGCATCTGAATTTTCTCCACTAACAGCAGACAGATAACAATGAGTCTAAGACATACTCACTGGTATATTTTTTTAATCTCACAGCATAATTCAGTTGATTTTTTAACTGCTAAAAATTATTATATTATAAAAACATATGAACTTCTTTATTTGAGTAGTCACCTTTTTTTCCCCACTGTTTAAGCTTCTTGATCTTCTGCCCACTACCTATTCTAAATTCTCAGTCTTACATTTTGTAAAAGTTTTTCTTCCAAAATCACATGACCTCAATTCCTAAGACCATTGTGTTTCCATTAAACGAATATTCAATAAATATGAATAAATAAATTCTGGTATCATCATCTCCTGCAATCTATTTTAAATCTATGACTCTGTGTAGTTCCTATTTCCTCATGTATGGCAGCATGGTTTGTTATGCCAGATATGTCAAGAAGTTATTTTTATAAGAAAGTGTAATGGAAATTTTTAACAGAATAATTATAGTACTAGAGGAATACCAGTACAAGGACTCATTTTGTGCACTCTCATTCCAAAATAAAAACATCCATATTACTAGTAACATGGTCAAAGTTATGGCACTGTTAACAGTGTACTAGTGACTGGTGTTAAAGAATGTGCCTAGGGTCCCTATGTTAATAAACTGACTTTGTTAAACTTTGTTACCCCATTGGTCTTGTGGCAAAGGAGAATGGCTGTAGTCCAATCCTAGGAGAGGCCCAGGAGTTACCTATCTCTCCTTCTTACATGTTATCAGTTTCTTGCTGCAGCACAGCCACTAGCCAATCGTTAGCCATCCTGACGTGGTCTGGAAAGTTCCTTTGAGTGAATGCCTCCCTTACAATTTGCAAGATTCACTGAGTCTGCCATCTGCTGCATCAGCAGAATTAACAGTTTCTGAGTAGATGTTTTCCCCTACTTGTCTCTGCTCAGCTGAATCAAGTCTCCAACCTTGGGGTCTCTCCTCCTGTTAAGGATCTGGTTCTTCTCAAAGTTTATCACTTCTATCTTTTCATGGAACGTTCTTGTCTAACTTTATGTCTTCCCTCTTACCGTGGAACTGTCTCTTCCCATCGTTTCCTTCAGACCATTCAAGACAAATGCATAACTTATCTTGTTCATGACACACAGTGAAACTTTGGTGAAGATTTACACAAGAGCCAAATGAAGCACCTGTAACTCTGGCCAAGTGGAGAGGATGTGACTGTCTAAGCAGGAGAGCCTTTCTGAAATCAGCATCTTCATAGCCAAAAGCTTTTCCAGTATCTTTCCCAATGGAGTATGAGACAAATTCAAACACCTGACTCAATTAGGCTGTATTGCTTACACATCACTGCACGCTATTCCTTTCAGAAGCCTGTGTACCTGCTCTAAAGTCATTGCCAGAGACAATATCGTGCTTTCCTGCCCCACATCTTTGGGTCTGAAGTTTTAGACTAGGCAGAAAAGACTGCCAAGATAGTGGGGAAACAAGGCAGTCTAAAGGAGCTGTTTTCATTTCAAAATCAAAGTGAGAAGGAACAAATTGGAAATAAATCAGTTTTACTTTTCAGTTACTTTGTAAGACCTCACTAATTTACATAACTCAAATCTTGACTGTGGTCTACTTACCATTTTTTTTCCCATCATTATAAATAAGGTACTTCAGTTGTTTGTAAATCTTAGAAATTGATCCAGATAATACCTTAGAAATTCTCTCAGATATTTTATGATAATGGTTAGAATTTTACATGGCTACAGCAGTTACTATTGACCCAATAACTCCCACAGATTCACAGATTTGTTCTAGTTGGAAAAAGCCTTCAGGATCATTGAATTTAGCTGTTAACCTAGCTCTATTAAGTCCAGCTCTAAGCCATACATCTAAACACCTCATCTATAATGAGGCAAAAACCATATATTTCCTTCTGATTATTTCCTTTTATAGTGCCACAATGATTTATTATTATTACTGTTGTAGGGTTTTTTTTCACTTGATTTTTCCAGAGTTCAGGCCTTTCTTTTTATTCCACAGACTTTTCTAACTTTCCATCTTCTACCACTTAATTCAGAAAAAAAAAACCCAAGCAATTATTTGGGAGTGCAACAAAGAAGTCAGGAAGGTGGTGAGAAAAACAGACCTATGATTAGCAGACAGCAAGAGTCAATGAACCCTAAAACCAGATGTTCATAAATGCTGCATCTTCATGACTCTAATTTCTAATTTGTGTAGTAATTTGCCTAGAGTATTTCATGTGCAGATATATGACATAACAGTGAGCTACCAGGTTGCTTTTTAAAAGAAGAATTTAAAAAGCAATTTTAATTTTAAAAGAAGAACTACAGACCACTGTAGTTAATAAGTAGTCTCTTAGGTAGGACCTCCCCAAAAATTATGAAGAAAATTTATATGAAAAGATGGTTGAATGAGGAAAAAATGAGAAAATGGGGTAGTATGGGAAAAATAAATTAAAGTGAAGGCTTTAAAGACTTGTAAAGGAAAGAAATCTGTGGCAGTCTTCAGAGATTTTGAAAATAAATTTTCAGAACTTTCATTTTACAAGCTCAACTATACTACCATTCTTTCTATACCTTGTTTATATTTGACATTCTTTCAGTATGAAGACTTCTTTCCATTTTTATGTCCAGGGAAGGGATCAGAAATCTAAATAGCAATGTTTACATCTAGCATTAAAACTCTGAAAAACTTGCTAAATGTACTTTGTAGTCTCTGTCTTTCAATTTAAACTTACCAAGTGGTGTGCTGTCATCAATAATTACAGTAACAAATAAATACAAATGTTTTGACAGGATAGAAGACTGTATACATAAAAAACCTGCCTTATAATAGTAAAGGTATACATTATTGCCATCATGAAAGGGAGTTAAACATCACTTAAGACTCTTTTGTGGCCCTTTGCAAAGGAGGAATTCTGAAATAACAAAACGCAAACACAACCCCTAAGTAGAGAGGTGTTTTCACACTAATATTCAAGAAGCAAATACCCTGCTAGAGTGAAAATAAGCTCAATGATGAAGTGTGAACAAAGAGTGGAGGCTACATTCATTAGGTAGCTTTCTGACAAGAGTGATGTGTGAACATTTATAATTCCAGCCTCAATTCTCTGAGGCTTGGAAGCTTTCTATAAATTGCTGTTGGCATAATTCCTGCTTTTAATATAGTTGTACTTAAACACAGAGGAAGAGGAAAGTAACACAACAAGTATCTAGAGACCAGGCAAAATTTCTTCAGAGAAAGAAGGAAACACAATGTCACGAATCCCTCGAATCTGAATTTATCAGATAGAGTCTGGGAGAGAGCAACTGGTGCTTTCTGGTAAAAGTAAAGTTTTCCCAGCTAAACTAGTGCTTTACGTGCTGTACTCTGAATCAGCAGATAGCAGGCTGAAAAGAAGTACCGCTGCCATTCAGCAGTCCCACAGCTGATCACTAGGCTGGAAAATAAGCACTGTAACAGCAACCAACTGGAGAATAGGTAATGTTGAGAAAAAACAAAACTCACAGTACTAAAACTCAAGCATTTTTGATAAGTAGGCGGACAGAAGGACGTGCAGAAGACTGGACACAGAGAGCATGATTTTTATTGACACCCGAGTGCCTAAAATGTGTGGGCAGGGGACAGTGTAGAAGCACCAGTCCCTGAAGGACAGGTTGCCTCTGTGGAGCTGAGTTCCCCTTTCCTGCAATCTCTCATGTTAGCTTTGATGCCTTACAGCTGTCAAGACTAACTGCCTTCTAGGACATCTCAAAATAAATTTTACAGGAAACGTAAGCAGTCATTGCTACTTCATTTTTCATCCTATGGGTTCCAAAATAAGAAAGTGTGTCCCAACTCATATTTTCACACATACTATGTGTTGTGCTGCTTTATTAGTAGAACGTTGAGTCTTAAAATAGCCTTTTGTTTGTTTGTATTTGCAGTCCCTGCATATGAAGTACTTAAATAATACAGGCTGATCTAGATGCTGATTAATGTTAAGATTTTGTGCAGACCTTACCAAAACTGGCATCCCTTGCTTTCTTGCAAAACATCACACAGTTACCATTCTCCCAATTTCTTAGGATCAGATGTCAATAGCTGCCTTTCTCAGCCTCTGAACAGCTCATCCTGCTGGTTCAGCAGATCCCTGTAGAAATTAACAAGTTTTGATAAAAATGCTCAGTGGTCATTGGTCCAAGCACTTACATGACCTTAATAAAATATGGTTCCTGGATAAACAGTGGGAATAATTGTTTTGTCTCATGGTTCTCAGGAACTGGCATGATGGGTCAACCACTGGGAAACAGTTGAAACAGTAAACAGTGAAACAGTTGAAACTAAGTCACCCAAACAATTGAATAAAACTTCCTAACTTATTCTAAACTCATCTAAGCATATGATGCATCTTAGGTATGCTGCTTTACAAGGCCTCAGAATAAAATATTAAAAACAGTGATAAAGTCAATGACAACTTCTGAGATTATAGATCTTAGCCTGTTCATTAGCCAGTTTAATGGCAGGAACTTTTGACCTAGAAATTAATTAATTTCTATCCAAAAGCCTGGGAACACTTTATCATAGAGAAGATAAGAAAAAAACTAAAGGAAAAAAAAAAATAAAGGAGAAGTAGCAAGAGTTAAAGTGGCCAAAACATTTTCAAAGAAATCAAGACAGTGGAGAATAGCTTTTTACTGACTTGTTTGCAGAACTATGTTAGCAATAGTAGTTTAATAATATTGTACATCTTCGGAGACAGACAAAATAATGGCATTGTTTATATCATATTCTCAGTCAATTGTATTTGGAGTGCCTCATTCACCAGTGAATGATTTAACAGAGTATGATTTTTCTATTTGCACTACCACTTTTTATTTCCTTTGTATTACAGAATTTGAATATGCAGTTTACAAGTCATTTGTAGCAGAGAGTCTCAAAATTCAAATCATGTAGAGATTATCTACACGTTCGAATCACATTCAAATACCGTCCCTAAACCTACTTAAGGTGTACTGGGAAGGTGGCTGCTGCCAAGGGACAGCTCAGATCTTCACCTAACAGACTGAAATCTCCATAACTGTGAAGCTGTCATTGCTGATTAAATATCTGGCCCAGCGTGGGATGAAGAGGCAAATGAGTTGAATTGACAGAAATCCTTGGCCAGCACAGTCTCACAGCCTTTACCCTGTGTAAATTCATACAGCACACTATGCAGTCAGCTTAAAAGTGACTAAATACTATTTTTCCTCTCTGACTTTCCACTCGGCTTCCAAACAATTTGTAATTAGAGCCAGACCAAGGATCTAGCTCGTGGCACCAGGCTGTCCTTCAGAGCATTTAAAGGACACAACTTCATCATTTAATCTGACCTTCTATAATAAATATTCTACCATAAAACTTACATCAAGCCAGAAGACTGAAAAGTAAATAATTTAAAACACAGCATGAAAACAAGGGAAGATGAAGAAGACAGCAGGGACAGAGGCTCAAAGAGATAGTCAGAAAGGCAGAGGAAGCTAAACCCTCTGGAATAAAAAAATCATTTAATGCAACTACTGCATGCATATACTAATCTTTAATCTTGCTGCAGACTCATAGGATGCATTTTGTGATATTCAGAATTTTCTATGAGAAAAGCAACGTATTTCATTGGTCTCACATGAGGTTTGGTCACACATGTTGGATTAAATAACTGTTCTTTCCTGAAGAATTATGGCTTTCATCCCAAGAAAAACAAACTAAGACAATAAATGTACTACTTTAGATAAGCTAGCAAAATATCTCTGCTGCTAATGTTTTATGTCAGCTGGTTTGAAAAACAATGAATTCCCTCAACTGCATGTACAGTCCCTGACCCTCACAGGATCAAGATTGAAACCAGATGCATTAGCTCTTTTGAACTCTGTAATCTTAAAAGTTGTGTGAAAGTGCTATATTATATAGCATGATATGCTACATAACAACTAAAAAATACTCTTACATTCCTTTCCTATAAGAATTCATTCTAATCAAATTATTAAAAACCCAAAACAAACAACAAAAAAACCCCAAACCAAAACCCAAAATCTTTTAGTCAGCTGTGAATCTACAAACAAAGTGCTGAAATACACATTTTGAAGATTTCTGATCTGACTTCCAAAGTGACATGAGGTCTTCAGAGTGTCTTATGCATTTATTTCAACCAACAGAAGTATACTAAGACTACTTGTCAAGTTTTAACACTGGGAAGGCAATTAAACAATTGACAGGTGCTCTCTATTAGCCCCTCTCTCTTCCCAGAAAGGGAAAACAAAGAGAATGGCCTGGAAACCAAAATCCATAGCCTAATCAAACAGTGGTTTGGACCAGGATAAAGGTGATTTTCTGTCTTGTACTTTTGCTTTTAGCTAAGTCTCTTGTAAGTAGTTGCACTTGCTGAAATTAACAGCAAGTTTCTCAGACAGTGTATGCTTCTAGGATTGATAACACTTGATGTTTATAGTTACTGCTAGAGACTGGTATGCAGAGCCAAGGACACTGCTCAGCTCTGAGGAAAACATTTTACCGTCCAGGAGGATACAGAGGTCCCACCTGAGCCCTCCTTTGGGGAGGAACAGACAAGATAGATGCCAGAATTGACCAAACAGAGTATTCCATCCCATATACGTCACACTCAGTATAAATTTGAGGCATCATGAGGGCCGAGCCAGATCTTTTCCGGATTTCCAGATTTCCAGACTTCTGGATTTCCTGATTTCCCTTCCTCCCTTCCTTCACCCGGCATCCTGGAAGGATCCTGTCCGTTTGTCTGCCTGTGGTCCTGATCCGTGCCAGCCCATATCTGTGTGTTCCTGCCTCCAGTTCCCGACTGCTGCCGACTCCAGGAGTCCAGCCTGGACTTTCCCAGTGCTGCCCTGCAGCCTCGGTGGTGACGTGAGAGTTACTGGGGGAGAGGGGGGAGGAATGTGGTATCCATTTTCCTGTATATTTGTATATATTTAGTAATTTTACCTATTTATCATTACTGTTTCATTAAAGTTGTGTAGTTTAGTTTCCAACCCATAAGTCTCTCTCCCTTATTCTCTCTCCTTTCTCTATCAAGGAGAGAGAGATTAATAGAGAGCGTCTGCTATTCGGTTTAATCGCCGGGCCAGTGTTAAACCGTGACAAATATATAAAAACATATAGAAAAAACACTAACATGGTCCCCTGGTTATGCTTATATCACCACCGAGGTTGCAAGACAGGCCCTGGGAAAGTCTGAAGCTGGGCTCCTGGAGACAGTACCAGATGGGAACCACATGCAGGAACACACAGATTTGGGAGGATAGAGATAGAGATCCAAGGCAGCAGAATGGACAGAGTCCTCCCAGGACACTAGCCTTGGACAAAGAGAACTTGACCTTTGTGATCCCTCAGTTTTACACTGTGTGTGACATGTATGGGATGGAATACTTCATTTGATCAAATTTGGTCACCTGTCCAGTCCACCTGTCTGCACAGGAGGGTTGCAGGTGTGACCCCTTTTCTGCATTTTTGTTTCTGGAGGACAAGAAGTTCAGCAGAATCAAGCAGTGACCTTGGCCTTTATTGGAGTCAGCACAAGCAAGAACTTCTCTGCATCCCATTCTCTGGCAGCAACAATAAACACTGAGTGTCATCGTTCCTAGGAGCAGACACTGATCAAATAACATGCTGTTAGTTTCAGCAAGTGCAGTTACTTAGAACAGACTTTACTGAAAAGTAAAATTGCTAAAAAGAAAATTGATCTGTCCTAGCTCAAACCAGGACACTGCTTTAGTAGCAATATACATCTGGTTGTTATAAAACTGTTCCTGTAGGTAAATGCCTGTCATGAGACTTTATTCTTTGCGTGTCTTCTTCTAACTCTTTTCACCTAAGTAACAGCTCTGGGAACAAATATTGATATTCTACAGGGTAATACGACAACTACTAAGTGAGTTACACTGACCTAACTGTAGTACGAATTGTAGTACAAATTCCTTTACATCCCTTGCACTATCCTGCATATCTGCTAGCTTCGTTTACATACAGAAAATGTAAGAATACATACTTAATTTTAAAACTTATGCTAATTTTAAAATTATGTTACTAGCAGTAAGGCACATCTGAAACTATTTGTACAATAAACCCCTGGTATTACTGTAATGAGGAGAAATTCCAAGACGCTATGAACCAGACTCCCTTCTCAAGGGAGCAGGTCTCTGGCCTGTTGCTGACAGCCAGGGTTGCCTCCACATATGGGGAAACATGGCAGTGGGGACTAGAATAAAGCAGGCTCCAATGACACCTCCCTCAGAGAGAGCTGTTGGTAAATTCAGCTGTTACTACTGAAACTCATTTGTTGACATACAGAAGGAATATTCAACAGAAATGAGTAGTCATCTTCATTGGCTTTGAAAGCTTTTTGTATTGCAATTCAGACTGAATCACATAATTTGGAAATGACCATTTTATTATTTCGATATCTATGCATAGAAATCAGTACATTGTTCTGAGAAGAGCAACAAACATTAGTTTTAGTTGGTTTTATGCAGTAAAATGTTGAGGTTACAGAAATAGCTGTCTTCCTCAAAAGGGAATTCCCTTTGAATATACATACAAAATAGGAAATTAGAATGCTAATTCATCGTTCCTGTGACATACTTGAGCTGCAGTAGTTATAGATGGAAAGCTACTTAAAAGTACTTACGTAAGGAATCACCAACAAAAAGTGAAGCTTGGCAGAATTCAGTGGCAAAGTTCATTCTATTACTTGCTTTGTGGAAGAGGTGTAGTGTTTGGAATTGGATTAAAATGATTTACACAGGGATCAGAGTAAGTGATATATACAGGGATAAGTGAGGTTGAGTAAGGATTGGGTTGGAGAGATTTGCACAGGGATCAGAGAAAAGAATGAGTAAGACCCTTCATTGAGTCAAGTGGTTCAGAAAGGAACCTCTTGTTTTCTAAGCTCCTTTTCAGAAAGGAGTATAGGTGTGTCTGGATCCAATCTTAGTCCCAGATTTCGTGAACAGTTTATGACTAAAGGGTTTAGGTGAAGGAATTTCGGTGTAGTGCTTTAACGTGTAATTATGGGTCTGGTGTGATCCAGAATTGCAAGTCAAGGTTGAATAAAACTACAATGAATCACAAAATTAGATTATATGATTTTTGAGCAACACTTACTCAATCAACAATCAATAATTTGTTACAATGAACTACAGAGGTTAAATAAAAGATTTAACAAAGCCTTTATGCTAAACTGCTCACACAGGCACAGATATAGATGTTAACCTATGTCAAGAAGTTCAATTTTGGTACCTGATGATCATCAAACTGCACAAAAAGAAATTGACACGGAATCTCCCTCCAACTGATCTGTGAGATGGCATTAGTGAATTACTATAATTTGATCTATTTGCCGCAAAATTAGAAGAAAAAGAATACTCATGCTTTTCCTTTGGATAGATCAATTTCCTTCATGAGACGTGGGGTGGAACCCTGCTGTGATCCCAGATTGCTCCAAAGGGCCACATTTCAGCATTGATAGTTATAGGGTCACCCCTTATAGAATCCCTTCCTTTCTGTAGTTCCTCCCTGACTTTTTTTTCAACCTATTACTGTTTTCCCAGTTTTGAATTAATCATTCCTCACTGACAGAGAAAATGAGACAAAAATCAGTATTTCTAAAATGTTGCATCAATGTAACAAATGAAAACCATTCCTTTTGTAAAGAGGTGACGGAGCATGCATAGATAAAGGTTGTTATATTAAAGAATCAAATACAATCAGCTGACTGATAAAAACTTTGTATGCTGTCCTTCCAGATGTCACACCTTTTCCTCAACAGTGCTCATCTCAATATGTCTAGAGGCATTTTAACTTCCTTGTTTCAGAGGTACCCAGGCATTAGTTTGAGAGCTTTCACTTTCTACTTTCTCTTTGTCTGTGCTATAAAATTAAGGAGTAATTCTATCTTTAGTGTTGAATGGTTCCCTTCTTTTGTCTGAAAAAAAAAAATTCCCCATTCATTAATGGTTAATGCCACAGATTTAATTTCTTCTAGATTCTGAGCACAAACTTCTATTATATATTACTTCAATCAGATTATTCCAGGGCTTCACACCACAATTTGTCCCTACACAGATGTGCTCATGCTGCCACTCCGTGGAATTGAAGAGATAAGTAAGCCAGTAATGTCCATGCTGATGTTGCTCTCAAAAATCTCTTGGAATGATTCCTAACTTAAAAGAAATACCATGCATATATTTTCTGATTACAGAACAGGAACTGGCTCATACAGCTCACACCAGGCATGTACAAGCAGTGGTTCCAATGAAAGCAATGACACTGCTCCATATTTCCCAGATACTACAGGTATACCAGTCTATAAAGAACAGAACTTACTTTTCCTTATTTCTTCCAGGCCTTTTAGGATAACATTATTGCATACAATATAGAGAATAGCTTGATAGTCTTCTTACAGGTCCACTGGAGTTATTTAAATAAAAGTTTCCTCTTTGTTTTGCTGGTAGAAATACTAAGTTAGATAGACAGTCCTTCAGATTCTACTACAAGTGCAACAGAACAAACTGTTTTTCTGATCCAGGCACCTGGTCAAATGACCAGATTTTTGCTGGTCGTTTGTTTTCTGCTTTCTCTGGAGTCATTATATATCTGTCAGGGACAAAACATCTCCAGCCCCAACAGCTGTTGTATTGCAGCAGAATATACAGACGTTCAAAAGAGGCAACAGAAAATGCTGATCTCAAGCAGAGAGGCAGCTGGCAGGCCTCTGTAATTAAAGTCCTAGCACTCTTTGCCTGAAATTTTCACTCAGCTGATAAAATTAAGTGTGTTGACTTCCAGAACTCACTGCATATTCTTTTAAAGGTCACCACACATTTCCAGGTCACTGTTCAGCTAGGATCATGAAGTTTTCCATTTACAAATCTAATTCCTTAATTGTTTCTGAAGTATCAAGCCATACATAATTTCAGCCCTTCAGTGATTTCAGGTCTGCGCACTCCCTCACAGACATGGACATACCAGCTGGTCTTGTCTACAGGCAAGGCCATCATGCTTGGATCATGACTTGACAAGATCTCATATACCTCTCCACTTTAAAAAGTACCCTTACTGGCAAAGTTTTCAATTAAAAAGAACCAAGCAAAGGGTACAAATGAAACAACTGTATTTTCCTAACAGTTTAACAAAAGAGTGTATTCCTGTCCTACAACATAGCTAATCTCCAATAAAATGTCTCTGCAGTCTTGAATCACTACACAGTTCTGTGAATTAAATGGTTATGTTTTTCCTTTCCTATTCCCCATCTGTGCCTTGATTCCCTAGTACTCCAGGTAACTACCAAACACTTCATTTATATTTTTTTCTGCACCATGTTATGGAGCTAGCTCTGCTTATTCCTAGCATGGGATCCCCATGGGATCACAGGGCTAAGCCTCTTAACTTCAGAGGAAAATCCATCTCAACAGTACAATTTCTCCTCCTTAACAAGGTTAACCAAGTAGGACCTTGGATTAAAATGGGTGGTATCATAAACCAAACAGAGTTGTATTAAAATGCTTATACTTCTGTCTCATGACTTGCAAGGTGCCTTAACAGTCTTACCAATATCTTGCTCTAGTAGCACTGAGAGATGGCTTTCTACTCTAGCATTCATTCACAGAGAGCCTTATAAAAGGCTGGGATATGAATTACTCTAAATTTCTCAGTCATAAATGAAAAGTAAGAATATGCTCCAGCACCGTTGCTTTCTCATTCTTTCTCCAGAATGTAAGCCTGGAAAGGAAATACAATTCCAAAGAATATCACAGGCTCATAAATAAGGAAACTTAAAGCACTAGTGAAAATTATTGTTGGGCTTTCTGATTGCAACAGCAAAATTTTCCTGTATTGTGTACCTCATGGTACATGAGTACCATGGAAAGTCATGGATTTTTATTTTGCAGTCAGATTTTATTTTGGTTTATGGTATCTATTTGTAAAGCAGAGGAAAGTCATTAAATAATGCTAAAGTGCAGGAGATTTTAATGATCACACCATCTTTCATGAAAACCTTCAGAATGTTTATATAATCAGCTCAAGTTGCCAATTGATGCCTCAGCAATTTGCATGACTCCTTTTCTGACTTCAGTACCAGAAAGGACATATTGTTTGCTCAGTTTGGAGATCAACAGCCTATCAAAGAATCTGATGCTGTCCAGTGTCAAACGCACCTGAAATTAATACTGGTTACCTTACTTGCGCTTCACTTTATGCCTCTGTTCAAATGAGTGATCTTGATTCCATAAGTCTAGACACAAGCTTTTTTTCACTGTTGGAGATTAGTAACTATTTGCTGCCAATTAAAAAGTGTCTTCTTGTGAGGTAAGATACCATTCATAGCAATACTTTCATTTTCTGAAGTTAACCACCATTTATTCAAAGACACAACTCCCTGTGCAGCCAACTACAAAAACGGAATTAGCCAGGTTGTTGCTTCATTTAATAGTTATTTTCTTCAACCATATCACCCATCAGGCTCCTTTCTCACGTTTGGTTACAGCTCCATAAAGGGTACTGGAGGCATCTATTTATTTTCCAGTAAATATTCCAATTGTTCAGAAAGGAAATGGGGGACTCTCAGTAACTGTTCACACTTCAAAAGTCTACATTTGCACTTGTTCTGGTGTATCCCAAACAGCAGAGGGCTAAAAGATCAGCACATATTCTGGTACAATAGTCTACAGCAAATGTGAGAGGAAGAACCATTCCCTCAGAGAACTGAAAACCCAGCACTACTGGTGCCCATGGCTGGCCAGGATGTCCAAGGAAAACCATGCTCCATGAACACAATCGAACAGCAACTTTGATCATGTTCAAGAAGTGCTCACTCCCTTGAAGTACTCTCCAAATGTGTAATTAGGATATCGTGCCCAAAATAGTTTCTACAGCTTTTGTCTATTCTATATAGTTGTGTTTCTTGTTCTTGTAGTACCCAATCTGTTTAGAGATTTAAAAGCAAAGACCATCACATTTGAAGCTTAAGTCATAACAGTAACAGAATGAAATACAAGTGGTGATGAGCTCATTTACCGAAAGGACTATATCTAAAGCTTGTGAGATGTTGTAACACTAAATTTTAACACTTAATAAAATTAACGTTTTTTACACTTTAATCATAAAGGTTCAACTCTCCCTTTGGTTTGAAAAAGTCCTTGTTGTGCACACTAAATCTCAAAGTACCTTTAATGTAGAATTTAACCCAAACCCCATTATGGCTTATACACTGTTTGGGATGATACTTATTTTAGGTAATGTAAAGTTGTATCAGTGCTAGTACTTTAAATCAGGAGCAGGCTCACTGTTAAACTTGAAGCTTTGCAAATTAAAAACGCTTCATCTCTTTTTGAAAGATGTTACTTTAAAACACAAAAAAATACAATAAAAAGCATTTCACGCTGCTGGCTTTATTTCAGTCACAATATTATTTCACAATGTATCTCAAAAAGATAATATGCAAGTTTAAAGAGAAATTTTCACCTAAAATGATGTGAACTGAAATAAATTATGCAGAAGCCAAAGTAATTGGGATTGTGATTTACAAGTTCACAGTTAAAGACTGGAATATTTATAATCCTAAGGATAGCATGGTATGGTTGCTCTTAGCATTTGACATGAAAGTAAGGTTAAGAAGGCTTACAAGCAAAATGTCGAATGTGAATAAACCAAAAGCACAAGCCATAAATTCTTTTCACTGCTGTTTTGTTACCTGACTTTAATGCTAATTTCTCAGGTTACCCAGTTAAAAATAATAATATGTTTCATACATGTAATGAAGATTCACTTACGCACTGATTTTTTTAACTAAAATTATAATTTCAGAATGTGTCACAGTCTCAAGGAAGGTCACAGTAAAGGTTCTTTTGTACTTTTTTCTGATCACCCTTATTTTAAAAATCAAGTAGACATTCAGACTTTACAAACACCTAATTGCAAACTTCCCATTCTTTAAAAGTTGTTTCCAGTCTGCTGATAATGACAAATGTCTTTTCGATTTCTTAATTCGTAAGTAACTTCACCAGGTTAGAAAACACAAAAACAATGCAGAGTCATTTGTTTACTTATTTGCTTTTCTCCAGAGTGACCAGGAAGATGGAGTGATCCCAATTAACAGGTAAGGACACAGGCCACAGAAACATTTAGGAAAGCTTCCCAGCTGAGGACAGGAGGCCAAAGGAATGCTGCAGTGTATTGCTGCAAATGAGCAAACTCAGGGCTGATGCTTGATAGCTCTGCTTTCACAAGGTAATTAAAGAGGAAAGTACAGTTTTCAATACAGTCCCTAATTGAAGGCTAAGCATAGAAGAGTGCTGTTATGAGGATTAGTGCTTACTGTCTGTAAAAGGCTTTGAGCATTGAGTCATATAATTGATAAGTGGCATTATTATTTTAACAGAAAAAAAGGATGAGTCACATATGTTCATTTTTCTTTGCCATAGCCAGCTACAGAAGACCTGCTTTCTCTACATTAAATGTTAGGAGGTAAAAACTTTAACCTGGTGAACAACTAGATCTGTTGGTTCTGTTTGTTACACATAACTAACATCTAGAACTCTGCCACAAGACAGAGCAGATACAAAAATTAAATTGAAAAGATGAAATTATATATTTGTTGCTTCTGTTTGTTTGTTTGTTTTAAGTAGCTAACATGGCATTTGCCAAAAGTACATTCATCAAGTTAGAAACTCTTTAAAAGCAACTGGGTTACCAGAAAAAAATATAATCAGCATTTCTGTACTTGACAGGACCATGTCACATGTTCCAAAACAACTGAGACCTCCAAAATTACTTCCTAATAAGCCTTCAGAAAATCAAAATCTGTTTAAGGGCTTTCACTACTTTTCATATTTTAAGACTAATTGCCCAGGATCAAATCAAACTTCCCTTTTTAGGGGAGCAGCATTATAAAATTGTGGAGATTTTACTTCTTCTCCGTAGCCTGATGGAGACATGTCATTGTTCGAGGAACCGTAGCAGGAGGGCTTTCAGACTCGGAGAGGGTCGGCACCCATGGGGGCCCCTTCCTTCCCATTCCATGCCCACACTCTATAAAGCTCAGGCAGACCCCAGCCCCTCCTCTGTTTTGCCCGCTCTCTGCTTCGCTGCTGTTCCCCTGCGCTCCTTTACCCCCAGCTCGACACTGCTCTTCAGAATCCACATCCATCGGGTGCTGGGAAGAGCCCTGGAGCCCTCTCCTGAGTCGGCCCTGCAGCAACGGGCCCTCAGGCACCTGTCCCTGATACCAGCGAGAGCAGGTTGTGCATTTATATGTGTGTATATATCGGTATTTTTGGTTTTTATCCCATGTGTTGCTGGCCTTTTCCTGTTATAGTAAACCTCTTCCAGTTTTGTTTTCCATCTTGTTTTCCATCTTCTGTCTTTCATCCTTAGTCCCTATTATTTTTCCTTGGGCGGGCTTTGTCTTGTGGCAGAGTTCTAGATGTGGGTTATGTGTAACAAACAGAACCAACAGATCCAGTTGTTCACCAGGTTAAAGTTTTTACCTCCTAACATCTAAAGGACAGTTCTGTCCTTTGGTTTTTGGCCTGCCCAAACAATTAGGACGTGATAAGACAGTCAGAATGTTGAAGAGCTAATCTGAAATACTATTGAAGCTGGGTACAATGTATTTCATCATATAAAGCTCTTAAGACATATCAACAAGGGAACCACTAAAATGCCTAAAACCTGATAGTTATCTCAATGTAGTTGCCGGAACTGAATGTGGGAAGGAGTGGGACTCTGCATCAGCTTTTCCCATCAAAGCAGCAGGGTACAAAACCTAACAGCTTTTAAACTTTGTCTTTGCATTTATGGGAGTATTATATAGTGTGATCCAGAATCCATGCCTGTTTTACCAGATGAAGCATCATCTTTGTCATCATAGCTACCAGAGAGGTGAACACTTCAAGCAACACTGAAATCCAGTCTAGTGAACCAAAGCTGGGCTTCCCTACAGCATTTTGTTAACTTCTTGGGTTTAGGAATGGCTGCATGTGACAGAGGCCCTCAGAGCCTTCATGCAAAAGCACCATCCACCAATCCACAGACATGACAGAGAGAGCCATTCAGAAAACTCAGTATTATAACCAGTAAAGATGCACATGTTCCTTAATTTAAAATTACTTAAAATAGTTTTATTCAACCAATTTTAGAAAATTATTTTCCAGTGGCAACAAATAGCTCTCAAAATAGCTTCTCGCCTGTTACATTTAAGGTATCTCTCTTTAAAATCAATGAAAGTGTTATTACAGTACTGAAAATGCAATATAAAGAATTTCTACCATTTCCCTGAGCCAAGTACTTTAATAATTAGTCTCTATTGCAGCGAGGCACTCAAAAATCACACTTTCGTCACTTAACAGGTGATTTTGTCTAGTCATTCATTGTCTAATATTCTAGACTAAAATATTTCTAGTCATTCTTGCTGCATGGACATTACACAGGCTTTTTGTGATTTGCTGTAAAATTACTTGGGCCAATACCAAGGGAATAACGCTTCAAGGGAATAGCACTGCTTCACAGATGCTACTGCTAGCTTCTGCTGCTGGATGCTACTCTGAGATGCAATGGGAAAGACTTCAAAGAGACCATTACTTTTTTTACTTTATTCACTAAAGGCACCATGATGAGAGCCAGTGCAGTGACCAGACCTTCAATAGACTTCAGCTCCAATGACAAACTGGGAAGATCCCAAGCAAGAAGATTTTTTCAGGACATTGTAGTCTGGTGTTTGCCAACCACTGGTTTGTTTCCACAGCCACAAGTCCTAGTAACTAAGTAATCACAACATGGGTGGTCCCACCGTCCCAGTTCCACTGCATGAAATATGTATGAAAAAGGGCCATAAAAACTCTGTTTACAAAAGTGTTGTGAAATCCATTTGTTTACAGAATGCACCAACATCACCTTTGGAGGCTATGTTTTCTCTAAAGGAAATGGGTTTGGATATTTTGTTTTGACTTAAAGTCAGATAAGAAATTATGAGATATTAAAAGGAAAAAAATGCTATATAAATGCATTTTAGTGTAACATTTTTAAGCTTAAATGAAGTCATCCTAAGCTTAGAATCCATATTTAGAATCTGCATATTTAAAGGGAAAAGAAGATGTCTTAGGGGGAAGAGGAAAACAAGAAATGTGTTATCCTTTTCATCCAGTGGAAGGATCATCCTGCAGCTTACAAACAAAATGGGACCAAGTCTCATTTCTGCTTTATTCAAAGCCATTCTGCGGCCTTCCACTACCCAGGCAAATGTCCTAATTACAAGCTTACAATGATGCTTGAACCACTTTCTGTTCATCCCTGCTTTTGTGAAGGACTCTTGAAGTCCCCTCATGGCTTTAAGTCCAGCTTCATTAAAAATAAAGAAATTAGAATTTCCTAACTAGAAACTTGAAGTCAATCAAATTTTTTTTTTTATTGAGTCTCTTGTCCTCGAGAAAGTACCCACGAGCAGATTTTTTATAATTTTGAAAAACAAATATTTTTGGTCTGTTTTTTACACACCAGAAACTGACCTGAAAAAAATTCACTGGAGACATGAAATTGCGTATAGAAAAGTGATTCTGGTCTAGGACCAAAGTTGCATAAAGAATTACTCTTCTGTTAAAATTATGAACCAACATTTTAAAAATCTTTTAACTTTTAATATATTTTAAGAAGAGGAATGTTTTAATAATATTTTCTTGAAAGTAACTATAGTTCAGGTTTTCTCCTCTAATCAAACTAAAAAACATTTTAAATGAAAAATCAAATTTTAAAGTTTAAAAGTTACTTTTTGAAAGGCAGAGATAAACTGGAATAATTGATAAATTTTACACTAGTTTTAGATAAAAATGTCAGAAAATAGAAGCTAAATTAACGCTTTCCAGTGGAAGAAATTAAGCTCGAAAATCGACTCTATTTTACCATTTTTTGACTCCTGTCTATCCCAGGTGTTTTTTAGTATCTACATCAAGACATAGAAGGGAGAAGAACAAATATTTCTGTAGGAGATTGATTTTTACCAAAATGCCAACAACTGTAGAGGGTTTTGACAGTGGAATGAACTCAAGAATTCCAGATTAGAAAGGAAGGGTATAATAGAACAGCAAAAAGATTTCCACATACATAACATCTCTGTGCATCTGGTATATACATCAGAATGCATCTGGCAAATTAGTCAGCTTCAGTAATTCTGGCCTCAGGAAATTGCCTTTTAAATCTGTGCTTTTTAACTAAGGGGAAGTGCTCCTTGATGTTCAGGGGTTTTTTAGAGCTCCATAATATCTCTTTGGCCTCATCCACAAGTTGCATTTTTATTTTTTTTTACAACCAGTCTTTGGTTGCTTCTGCCTTCACATTTGCAAGGCCAAATAGGCAGCAGATCTGGATGTGAGTCATTGCTGAAGCAGAGAATTCAAGAGAGTTAAAGCCAAAGCCTGTATGCAGTTTCTCCAGGAAAAGGAGCAAGGGGAGAATTGATGGTGTGGGCTTCAAACACTCAGCCTGAAGTCAGGGAAACCTGAAGTGTATTCACATATGTCGGATGCAAAGCTTAGCAGAATTTATAAAAAGCCATGCTTGAACTTAATTTTAAAGATAACAAAACACTTTGGCAATTAATGAGGGAAGACAAAGAAGAGTCAATGTGCAAAGTAACTTTTTAGCCCTATTTTCCATCTCTGTCTGAATGCATTACCCATAGCTAACAAAGGGCCAAAGTATTTTTCACGAGGTGTGAAAATACAGAAGTCCATTGCTAGAAGTCCATAGTCTCTGATCTCAGTTAAACCATGGTAATGGTTTCCCATGTACAGAGGAGAAGGCAGGGTTCAACATATAAAAAACAAATAAATGAGACATTACTTCCTGCATTTTGTTTTGTATATGATTTCATGGCTTCTATTCCTCTGGTAGCTGTTAAATTAGCTGAGGAATAGGACCTCATAGATATCAGTGGTAAAGGAGAAAGAAATTATAGTAGTATGCAACCCATGTTGCTGTAGGTCTTACTCTAGTTTAATTATATTGGATCAACATTAAAAGCTAAAATAAAACACAGGACATAATCCAAGCTATCTGCTGTTAAATTAATCTTTATGTTTCTGCCAAATGGAAGGAGGCTATTAATCAAAGTGAAATTTCAATTTCATTTACTATAATACAAAAATGAGCTCTCAATGAAATGTAATAAGATTCGAAGATTTCAGTACCCTCTCCTGTTTTGGAATAATAGCATTTTAGAAATTCATTCTTTCCCAGCGAAGCTGAGCTCTGACTGAATGACAAGGATGTAACTATTGGTCTTCATAGGCACTGCAATGCTTTGGCTTCTCTTGTTCTTCTTTGTGTACTCTGTACCGATGGAAAAATAAAGCAAAATTATCTTTGCATTTCTATTAGCATAACTTTGCTCTATGACACACCAAGCTTCAAGAGGAGTGGGGGTGGTAACCCACTACAATTACCCCCAATTTGCTTGCAAAGGGGCAGCCTAGAGCAAGAAACATGCATCCCAAAAATTATTCACACATCACTCTTCCTGCTTTCAACCTTGAACTGCAGGAGCACTGCATCTAACAGGCATTTTGCCAGTTTCCCTCAAACTTTACAGAAATGGCAGAAACAGGCAGAGACATTTATCTGCCCTGCTGCCTGACTCCAGTGCATTAGTACCAAGCCTAAGAAGCCTATGGTTGACTTAAATGGTGACGTCCTTAAAAATAATTTTACATACAGATTCATATGCACAGAGATACCCAAATATGGGTATCAGACAGGGCACATAATCAGCATTCATCAAAGATCTGGATCCACTCTGCATTTAAGTTGTCTTCTATCAGGTGTGGCTATGGGGAGGGGGGATTATAGGGAATCTACAACTCTATAGGACGTCAACAAATGCACATATTCCACCCACTCCCAGTGGATGTCTAAGCCTGCTTTCAAGTACTTTTATAACATCAAGTCTTTCCATTAACTTGAGTGGGAGAAAGATTTTTGTTTTCATCAGTTCCCACTTCATCCAGTTTCCCATATTTCATCAATAAATATTACTGAAGAAAAAGCAACACATAAATCTCAAAGCAAGAGGTAGACAAACATACGGAAGTGGAAATATGCCATAGAGGGTGAGACATATCCTTCAAGCATTAAATTTGGTTCCACTTTGATGCTTCCAGATGCACGACAGAGGCTATTAACAGAGATTGTTTTCTCAGAAATAAGAGAATAATTGGAGGAGCATCCTATTACTGGTCATTCATACAATTGATTTCTAAGTAGATTACTTCAAGATGCTAACATCAGTCTAGTGATTCATTGATGGAGATACCATTATTTAACTGCGGTGTCAACGATAAACTACAACCCTGTGAAGTGTGGAATAGATCAGTTCCTGAAGTTCCACTGATTTGATTTTACCAAGGGGAAATTTCTACTTTCAGTGACATTATGGATGTAATTTCCCCCACAAACATCCATCGCTACCCTTTCTACTTGGCTGATACCCATATTTGTAGTCTTGCAGACAGCTGCTTCCTCAGGGGAAAAAACAAAACTCTGAAAACCTCCTCTGTCCAGCCTGGCTGTGAGAAGATAGAACATCAAGGGAAAGTCTTCCTGCTCTCCAACCACTCTCAGGAAGCCTTTCCTTCTGAGGATAGGGCTCTCAGTGCCTGTTCACCTTGGGTTTGGCACTGATAAGGTTACATGCATGTCACTACTGCTGAAAAACATCACTTCTAAAAATCCTGTAAGGTTTACAGCATCAAAGAAAAAAAATTCAAGATCCTCTCTGAGCTCCACATGCTTGGTGCTATTTAACTAACCTGAAGTAAAATATATCCAAACAGGGATATTCTCTGTTCTCTATTCTCCTTTAACAACAGACAGTGTGTAAACAAAGCATTTTTCCCTCACTTTCCAAACAATATCTTCTTACAAAAGCTATGCATTTATTGCATAGGTCTAGTTCTTGAAATTTTACAGCAAATAAATCTTCAAGAGATTTAGTACTCAAAAAATCCATCACCTTGAAAAGTCATGAAGTACAATTCTATCATCACTGAGTCCTACATAGCCAAACATTTTCCCCATTCACATACAGAAAAACAACACCTTAACATGTCTAGAATACAGATTTATAATCAGTAAAGCAATATGAGGAGCAATATCCAGAGGGTTTTATATTCATAACCTGCAAAGCAGTGCCAAGACTGAGAAATTGGAGTGATTTTTAAAATAGAGAAGAACACAAAAGACAACATACCTGCTTAGTTTAATAAAAGGGAAAAACTAAATTTGGGGCTTTATATTTTCCAGCTCATGTTTATTTATACAGACTGGGAACAAATATCTATGGACAAGCAACAGGCTTTCTGCTACTTGTTCAAATTTGACAGATACTTCATCCAAAAAATGATACTGCTGTTTACTGATGAGTATTTGCAGATACTGAATATGCTTAACAAAGGCTTTTCTACCAAGATTTCAGAATTAAACTAAAGATATTCCTTTAACATCATCAGTGTGAGAAACAAGTTCCAGACAAAGCCCTTTCCCTAATTCAAAGCAGTGTCTCTCTAAACACAGACTAAACAGTGCATAATGTATGTTTGGGGTGTTCTTTACAGCACTCATTACTAGCTGTAGTGCTGTTCTTTACTCATTACTAGCACCGATCTTTTTTGTTTGTTTACCTGTTTTTTATAATGACTGTTACTTCTACACGAACACTTGTAGAACTTCTTTGACATTAAGCTCTATTACAAAAATACCACTGAATTCTTATATTGAAGTGGAAGGCTTTTTTTCACATACAACTGAGGCTGAACAAGCAGTTTACTAGTCTGCGACTAAATTCTTCCTTGCCATATGCAAGTCAAGGAAAATCAGGATTTAAGAGGTTTTTTTCCATTGTAGTTGTAATCATGTTGTGTCTGTGACAGCCTAAGGATACAAACAAGTCAAGGTTTACAGGGAGAAGTATTATGCATCACAGACTAACCCAGCAGAATTGAAAAAAAATCTGACAAGTCCCCTTTTTGGGTCATGTTTGTTTATGTTTTGCCTAGCTTTTCTTCTTTATCTGCACAGGTGTACTGAGTGGTGTTGCTATTTTCAGATAAACACTACAAAATTTATCTTAGGGAAAACAAGTATATGAAGAGGCTGTATTGTGGATGGACATGTGAAGAAGGAAAGGAAGAAACTAAAGGGAGCGTTTATCTATTACAGGTCCAACCATGCACTCTGCAAGTGTATGAGTAATCCAAAATTGGCCTGGTATCCCTGAATTGCCCAGTCACCACATTAATTCAGCAGTTAATCAAATCAAGTATGAGATTATCAGTCTTCTGCTTTGTGGGAAAACAGTCTGCGGAGGCTTAAGGATTCCATGTGCACATCAATATGAATGTATGAAATCGTTTATTAACAACTTGCACTCATTTTATATAGAGAAGCCTTGTTTACACCATCCTATCATGCAGGTGGCCTTGTACTCCAACCACACATACCATTCTCACGGAACCTTCTTCCCACATAAATATTTTCCTCCTCTGTTGCCAATTAAGTTATCTCTTTCCCAGTAGCTCATTCTCAGAAAGCCTCTAACTAGGCCTCAATAACCATTAACCCAATGTGGCCTAAATTGAAGTAAGTCAGGATTGCTCACAACCTGGATATTTCTGAACTGTTTCCCCAACATATTCCCCTTTTTGTTTTTTGAGCAATTCTGACTTATTTCGTTACATAAGATAACATGCTAATGATATATTGTCATAAGCAGCATACTAGTAATGCAAAAGCAATAACATACCAATAATGCAAAAGCAATAATAACATATATACTAATACAAAAGCAATAATAACATACTAGTAATATAAAAGCAATAATAACATATATAACTGGTAAGCCTTGCCTAATTAAATCTGTAAGTCAACAAGCTAACTGGTATATTTTATGATTTTTATCAATTCTTACCAAAGGCTTTTCCTCTTGCTATGTGTGATACAAATGAAACAGCAAGAAACCCAAATTTCACTTTCACTTATATTCTAGGCCTAATTGTTGCATTGACCAGTTTGATCGCAAATGTTATTGATAACTCATTAGTGCTCTCATCATGAGGCCATGCTCTTTTTTCTTCTCATAGGGGTATATGCTCTTCCCTTGTCTTTCTCCCTTTTTTTTTTTTTTTTTTTTTATGATTGTAATGAAAATAGTTTTATTATCGAATCATGTGCTCTAATGGTTTCAAACTAAACTTGAAGAAATTTCTTTCTATCACACCACTCCCTGCATAGTATACAGTATTTTGCAATGCAGCTTTGCAGCTTTGAGCATTTTTTAAAGTCTTTTAAATAATAGATCAAATTATAATCAATGTGCCCATTAAAGCAAGTTGTTTTAAAATATCTGAAGTTCGCATAAAAGCAGAGTAGTGACACTACCTAATTGAAGCCAAATTATTTCTATTTCATGGATAGCGAGAATCTCCTTTCAAGGAAAAGAAAATACCAGTATCTTTCATGAGTAGCAGGTAACCCTCAAGTTACTGCCTACCAAAATTCAGGCCTGGACATTTGATGCCCAGAACTATGTAAAAATATTTCCCACTTCTGCTTCATACCTTTCAGAAGGCATTAGAGAAACTTTTTTTTTTTTTTTTTTTTTTTTTTTTTTTTTTTAATGAGGCTATGTGGTGTCCTTTCCTCCCCCTCCCAGCAGGGCTCACAGCTACAGTATCTGCGGGGGCAGAGGCAGCACCTGCAGCTGTAGCAAGCTTGCTGGGAGCAATCACCAGGCACACGAAGGGGGGTTGAAAAGCAGCCGCGGGGGAAAGAGTCGGGGGGGGGGGGGGAAGTTTCTTTCTCTCCGCAGCATTTCTCGGCCTCTGAAAAACATTCTCATGAGTCTATTGTACTCTTTACCAATATATGAGAAAAATTTAACAACACCTACCAAAAACTTTAAAAACCAAAACACTATTACTACTAAAATCTGGTGGAATCAGCCTAAAATAAAATAAATCAGTACAATCTCCCAAACCAAATACTTGTATCAGAAATATTATCACTTGTGAATCCATATTTAAAGGCATTTGTTTCCATGGTCGAATCCATCTGCTCGGTAGCCAACGCACTCCAGTACCTGTAAGTAAGCACATATAACCTCGACCAGTCAGTTTCACCTCTGCCGGCCCTTCCCATTGTCCAGTGATGGAATTCTTGAATTCCACCAAAATTTTGTAGGAAGGTTCCGAAGCAAAGTCTGCTAAAGCTTTTTGGTGAATCAGTATCGGAGATTCTGTACGATCTCCTGTAAGGCATAAATAGTTCATGACATACACAGCCTTACTTAACCGGTCCTGAGGAGGACTCCCTTCCTCACCCCTTTTTGTCTTTCAAGGAGTGTCTTTAGTACCGAATGGCAACGTTCCACTACTGCTTGACCCGTAGGGTTATGAGGAATACCAGTAACGTGACGAATACCCCATTGTCCACAAAACTGCCGAAAACGAGCAGAAGTATAAGCGGGGCCATTGTCCGTCTTAATAGACTGAGGTACTCCAAGAACAGCAAAGGATACATATAGATGTCTGATAACATGTTTCGTTGCCTCACCAGTCTGAGCAGAGGCCCAAACGACCATAGAAAAAGTATCTTTAACAACAGGCACATATTTTAAGCGTCCAAACTGTTGTACATGAGTGACATCCGTTTGCCACAGTTCCAAGGATTTCAAACCTTTAGGATTGACTTCCATCCCAATACCAAGATCAACCTTTTGGCAATCAGGACAAGATTTCACAATTCCCTGGGCATCCCCCAGAAGTAAATGAAATTGCTTCGCTAGCACTTTAGCAGTTTGATGAAAAAATACATGAGATTGTCGAGCTTGTGAAAAAACATCAACAGAAGGACCAGTCCACGCTGGTGCAACTAAATAGTCAGCTCCGTTATTACCAATAGCCAAACCTCGGTCACTAAAATGACTCTGGATATGAGTGATAAAATAAGGATGTTCTCTTTCTGCTAAGAGTCTTAATAACTTCTGCAATAAGAAATACAAATGCTTATTCGGAATTTCCTTCAAAATGGCATGATACATTCTCAAAACAATACCTACTACATAAAGTGAATCAGAGACTATATTTACAGCAGTATTATTCCACGTTTCAAAAATCCAAATAACCGTGGTAAGCTCAAGGGTTTGCAAAGAGTCAAATGACTTCCCTTGAATTAAATGTTCTTGCCATTGCCCAGGCGTCTCCTCCCAGGTGACAACAGCTTTACAGGATTTTTTTCCAGCATCCGTAAAGACCATTATGCCGTCCACTGGACTGTCAGACAAAAAACTACATGATTCCCACTGCATGTTAGATAAAAGTGGTAACAAGCAATATGAGGGGTAAGAATTCGCTATTTCCCCGCTAAGCTGTCCCAAGGCTATTTGCAGGTCCGTTGAAGTTCACAGCAACCAAACCAAATAGTCTTGCATTAGGGGGCAAAACGATCTGTCCCTCTCGGGTCGACTCCAGCGATGTCTTGACATTGTGCTCTGTCTTTTTTTTTTTTTTTTTTTTTTTTTTTTTGTTTGCTTGTTTTTTTTTTTTTTTTTTCTTTTTTCTTTTTTCTTTTTTTTTTTTTTTTTATCAAAACCAATAATAACAGATATAATTGATAAACCTTGTCTAATTAAATCTCTAAGCTATCCCTATATCCTTAAATGATTTAACCATTCATTTAACCCAGTATATGCAACAGTTAGTTTTCTCATGTTATCTTAATCAATAGTTTTTGGTTGTGAATTGACTCTGAATGATCAGCTAAATTTATGCAAATACACTCTAGCCAAGTCTTCACAAGCATAACCTAAAAGCTAACAATAAAAAGTCAGTGGCAGCACGATGTTGTAAAACTGCATGTCTGACGCTATCAATATCTTTTAGCATCTGTGTTAAAATATCAAAAGTTAAGTTTATCTGCTTAGCAGTGCAACAAAATAGCATAACCAACAATCAACATATAGGCGACGCATCCCATAATCAACATATAACCGATCACATAAATTACAACATTAACAAAAACCTGTTATCAATACAACATAATACTAAAAGCACATTTCACACTACATTGGAAGGGCTTAAATAACTTTTTAGTATGAGGAAGTTCAGATGTCCACTGGCGTGTAGAACCAAGGGGGTAGAGGAGGCTTATCTGACAAAAGTTAGTCGGGGGGCCCCAAAAGTGTCCCCAGACCCCTCCCGGGTCACAGCACGGTGGAGTCCTGGTTTCCTCCATGGTTGCCAAATTGAAGCCCAAAAAGCCAAATAAAATTGTTTAGAGACAAAACTCCAAGCCTATAAACAGCAAAAGCACACACACACACACACACACACACTTTTTTTTTTTTTTTCTCTGCTGTGGTGTCTGCAGCAGGGCTCATTCTCTGAGCAGCAGCAGTGTGTGCGGGGGGGGCGAGAAGCGGCTGTGGAGGCAGGAGTGGGGGTGCTCTCCGTACCAGGAGCAACTCTCACTCTCCACAGCAACTTCCAGCCTCCAAAAAGGCATACTCATTCTCATAGCTGTGTTCTTTGTCTTACTTCTCACCAATATATAAGAAAAACTAACAACAACCACTAGAAGATTCAAAAATGAAGTGATATTGCCACTAAAATCTGGTAAAGTTACCCTGAAACAAAATGAAATAGTACAATTTCCTAAACCAAAACTACAAGTATGATTACCAACCAAGTTTTCTATCTCTGTATGAAACACCAGTGTACCATGCACCACAATATACATCAATATTGAGAACTATATTGCAATGATGGTTCTTAAGCAGCTTTATCTTAAGCATTTTTACCTTAAGCAGCTTCTAAGAATTGGGCTGCTGTAGCACCTTTTTGGGAGTAGTCCTAATGCACATTTAGTTTTTTCATGAGCATTGTCATACGCCAACATATAAAAAAATAATTTTTTTTTTTTTTTTTTTTTTTTAATTTTTTCATCTCTTTTGACAAATCAAGATGTGACATTACCACTGAATATATGTGATCCACAAATTTTGAATATGGCTCTGCTCTCCTCTGTTTAATATTTGTAAAAGAAAGGGTTGCTTGTGCAGGATCATGAACAATTTGCAAAGCTTTATATGCCAATTCTTGTGAAAGTTGTAACACTTCAGTTTGAAATTATGCCTGCAAATCTGCTCATACAAAAGGACAAGCACCGAGTAACATTTGTGCTTGCACTCCGTGTAATGCATCGGTGTTCTGTCTAGGAATCACAGCTGCATTTTCACACAGCATTTACCATTTATGATGAAATTGCAATTGTTGAGAAGGAGTTAACAGAGTATTAATGAGCATTTTTGTGTCATATGGCATCAACAACTGAGCATTAAAAAGAAGTTGCAAAAGAGATTGAATAAATGACTCAAACCTATTTCAAATTGTACTGCCCCTGTACTGTACTGTAATGTCACCTTTGGCTTCTTTTATCATTTCCCAATCTAATGCAACCCATTGACCTCCTCATCCTGGTCCCACAATCACTGGAAAACCATCGGACTCATATTGGGAACCATTTCTCCTTCAACTATAGCATTTGAATAATTCCCTTCCATCTAGTTACTGGATACACATTACCACCCCCCCACTACCCTCCCCTCCCCATGCTGGATCTGGAAGAGGTAGAGCAGTGGGTGTTAAAGGGTTAAGGGAAATAGGAGCAGGAATAGGGAACGGATCAGGGGGTAAAAATGGATTAGTGCCCCATTGTTCGGGATGTTCCCTGGAGCAAAAACTAGGGTTTTTTTCAGGGGTATACTCATCCTTGGTCTCCAGTTCTGTCAGCTTCTTCAGCAGTTCCCTTCGTTGCTTGTCTCCGAGTCCCAGTTCCTTCCTTGGTTGTTGCTCTATAGCAGGCACTGATGGTGTTGACAGGTGAAGCAGAGGATTAATTGATGGCAACTGTGGTCAAGAAGATAAATCAGGCTTCCAAGGTGGAAAGGTGGCAGAGCATTCGGGAGCCGCAGCAGGCGGGCGCGAGGTGGGGAGTCTGCATTCCAAGATTCCTCGCCTGTGTTCTCCGGCTTCTCTCCCTCTGGGTCCTCCGACGATTCTGGTGGTGTTTTCGGTCGCTTTTGGTCTTGCTTCTCGGTCCCATTTTTACTTTTCATCCGACCCCCAAGGTCAAATGGCACAGTTGACTGAGTTTGAATTAGTACAGTCCCTTCAGGTGCTGGTAAGGGTATTTTAGGTGTCTCAAATAACTGTTTAGAGGTCAAGTTCATATTTTGAGCATTCATCAGTACTGGTGGATCAAACATTAAGACAGCAAACGCTGAGGCTGCTGCTGACCTCTCACTTTTCATTTCTTTTAAGGTTTCTTTAATCAATTTCCAAAGTGTCGCTAAGCGTTGTGCCTCCTTATCTCCATCGCTAATTTTATCCCATAGGGCAATACCTATGGCTTCCCAAGTAGGTAACTCAAAAACAGTACCCATCGAGGGGATCAAGTCTCTATCCTGTGCCCATTTCAGTAATTCACGTAAGGTCCTGCCTTCGTGTAATAAATCTCTCATAGAGAGAATATATTGGAGGAGCTTAACTACTGTCTCTTCTTGTTGTACATCAGAGTGTAGACTCCATCTCCTCCCCAGCCGCTCACCTGATCAGGGCAAGATTCTTCAACTCCGAGGTACCTCTTTTATTCCGTAGCCGGGCACCAGCTACGTAGATTGCCGGGGCAGCAATCTCCTTTCGACTGGCTTCTCCGTCCTCTTATTCCAGCTGTCTTTATCGCTCCTGGAAGCAACAGCATAAGAGTCTCTGGTCCGGGCCGTCCTTAGACCCTGGTCCGGGCCACCCTTTGTCCCTGTTCAGGCGCCATTTGTGGGAAAACAGTCTGCGGAGGCTTAAGGATTCCATGTGCACATCAATATGATTGTATGAAATCGTTTATTAGCAACTTGCACTCACTTTATATAGAGAAGCCTTGTTTACACCATCCTATCATGCAGGTGGCCTTGTACTCCAACCACACATACCATTCTCACGGAACCTTCTTCCCACATAATTATTTTCCTCCTCTGTTGCCAATTAAGTTATCTCTTTCCCAGTAGCTCATTCTCAGAAAGCCTCTAACTAGGCCTCAATAACCATTAACCCAATGTGGCCTAAATTGAAGTAAGTCAGGATTGCTCACAACCTGTATATTTCTGAACTGTTTCCCCAACACTGCTTCTGTCCAGATCTCAAGCCTTTCTCTGCACTGTCTGTCCTGGGAAAACAAGTGCAAAACACTGATCACAGCTGAGAGTAGGGAAAAGAGAAGAGCATTTCTTCTCAGTTATACTGGTGAGAGGAACAGAAGTAACAAATGAGGATCATAGGCTATGGAAGCCACTTCCCAGTGAGTGCTTTGTCCATTTAGTATTACCACACTGGTATAAGTGTCCTCCAAGGTTATGCAGCTGACCTAAGTAGCATTTTAGCAGATTATCTTCTGAACAATCTGTTCTCTTGGACTGGGTTTTAGAATCAGACATACTGTATGAACGTATAGATCCCAAACTATTTACTATGGTTTGGATTAAACTAAAACCTCCACTAGCCCCCACTCTGTTACCATCTCTTGTCTGAGCACAAGAGATGAGAAGGAGTACATCCTTCTGACTGTCTTTGAAACTGAGCAGGACCCAGATGGTAAGAAACACAAAGTACCTCTACAAAAAAAGAGCAATATGCCTGCTGTCAGCAAATGCCTTGTTATTCGGTAATACCTCTGCAAACAAAAACCACGAGACATAAAACTCTTTTCTACATCATACACTCTTCTGTATCTTCAGATGTTAGGAAAAATGAACATATCTATATCTCTTCTATCTGATGCAGGATTAAGGGGTCAGCACAGGCAGGGATCTACCCCAGCAAAGGCTGACACTCATCTTTATTGCTTCCCTAATATTGCACAAGGGAGGAACAGGGCAAAAACAATTTGCCCACTTCCCAAACAGGCAAGCACTGAGGGAGATTGCTTAAATTCTTATTCTCTCATTCAAATTTGCTATGTCTTTGTACAATCAAAGAGCACATACAAAAACGTACCACCTTTTCTCTGAATATGGGTTCCCTCCCTCAACAGGAGGGTACGTACCTGACCATTCTTCTATCTGCAAAAGGAGCAGGCCTTATTTCTGGGCATAACAGAGGACCATGCATAGGATAAGCAATTCTCCTACTGATGATACAGAGCAGGAAATCACCCAGAACAGTAACATTAAACTCATTTTTTTCTTCCTCCCTCACTGCAGCATAAGTAGATATTAATTTCCAGTTATCTAGCAACTCCCAACGAAAGATCTCTACTTCTAATCCCATAAATCTCCAAAATCCCCTCTAGCTGAAGTATTCTGCTGATGTGGACACAAAAGTAAAGTGAAAACATGCTTTGGTTTTAAATACTTCTTAAGGTACACAGGGAGAATAGACCCATGGAAATTCATAAATCACACTGAAACAATTTTATAGAGATCACCTCTCCTCCTTCCTGCAGAACACATCAGCTGTTCTCACCTTTACTTCCTCTCCTAAGAATTAACATTCATCTTACATACGAAGCAGAGAGCTAAAAGACAAGCCAAATGTTGATCAACAGATCAAAAAAAGAACAAAAAAGAAAGCTGAGCTACTTCTTGTTTCTGCCTTTTGAAGTTCTCTACTATGCTCACTTTCTTTTTAGATTGTGCTCCCACACAGACTAGGTGTGCATTTGCAGTGAATGACAAGTAGTGCACTGGCAATTCATAGACAAAACTGGAGGAGAACGATGGTGACTATGAATATACCTGGCTTTGTGAAAGCTTCCTTAAGTGACGCAAGCACAAAACAAGCCAAAGAAAATTGTAATTAACAGAATTGTAATTAACATTAAAAAATGTAATTAACATAAAACTAAACTGGATTTAGCTTACATTCATTTAAAATTATATATTCATGCAGTGCCTATCTGAACCAGAAATTCCCAGTCAACAAACAGTGTTGCTTTTCCATTGGATTATTTTATAGTACGTCATAGTAACACATTACAGCACAGGGTCTATATTCTTAACATATTGAAGATGTGGCCGTTCTTGCTGATAATGAAAGAACTCAATTTCTACAGAGATTACAAACCTTATTAATCTTTGCTATTTAGTTAAGTACCTACACAGTGAGCAAACTGAAAAATCATTATATTCTCAGTATATTAAAACAATGAAATTTTACATCTGTTTTTATGTCACATACCAGAAATACTTAGATGAAACAAAGATTATGGTTAAAAATTAAAAACATGATCTTTTAAATACAAACAATAGCTGTTTACCAGGGGATTAGAGCAATCAAGATTGCAACTTAGTATACAACTATTTGAAAATAAAATGTGAACAATTTAACAGCAAAATACAAATGACAAGACAAAAGCATTTCATTATTTAAAATAAAACTGCAAAATACATGGATGGTTTAGGTATTAATAATATAATATTAACTATATTAATTTATTAATGATGTTATTAATACATGCCCTGGTTTAGATATTTTTCAATACGTGCAACTGAAAGAAATGGAAGTTCATGACTGAACACTAGAAAACTTTACAACTACCTGCTTCCATGGCCACTTTTAGGACAGAAACGCTCTTGTTTGAATGTAGATTTATTCATGCATGCTTGCAGTGATGTCAGATGTCTGAAAAGCAGAACCATCACTATTCTCAGACAAGTGCTGTCTTGATTTTCAGGCAGGCTTTGAAATAAGGTGCATATAAATGCCAAAAAAACACAGTTACTACTTCTTTTCCTTGTTAATACATTTAATGATATTTTCATTTATTAACCTGGTATCAAACCCTCTGTTGTGACATTCTGTCACTTACGATACTATTTCTTTTTGATGACTGAATAATTTCTAAAGTCAAAATTCAGTCAGGATTAATAACTAAAGCGCGCTTTGATCACCATAGCCAGCCACTTCAAATAAACATTTTGCCCACAGGTTCTGCTGATTGTGTACTTTGGAACGGTATTTAAAACCTGGGGGGAAATTATCAAGAGGAGCTGCACTGTGAAGTGATCTCTCTGCTTGCTAAGCACAGCAATCTGCAGCTGGCAAGCACAGGCTCCCTCAGAAGTTGTCGCATCTGTCAATAAGAATCAGAGCTGCAGCCTCAGAAGCAGAAAGAAAACAATGCATCTTCTAAATGACCAGAGAGCACTTCTTGACTTAACATTGAGCTGCTTCTTTACTTGTACTTCTGTGCAGGTTCCTGAAGTGTCAAAATTCTTTACTGCTCTTACTAATTTTCACGGTTGTTCAAAGCTGCGTGAGAACCTCTGGTATAGCAAAAAATAGATCTCTTTTTTAGGACTTTCCATCTCATATGCATTAGCAGGTACAAATGCTAAAAGACACAGGAAATAGCCTATTCTAATATTTGTTTTCCCCATATGGATGAAAGTCACCACAAAAATACAAGTGCTTCACCATCTGAGAGTCAGTGTAACTTCCAGAGTATTAAAATACAGATCAACTTTCTGATTAGTACTATCTTTTTAAAATGTGTAAATTAACAATGTATGTGACAAATTTGACATAGCTTCAAACCTTTAGCTGTTTTTACTGATCCCCACTCATTTATTTTGCAACAAAAATACAGGGGTGCACAAAATTAAGCAGAATAATACTTCTGAGTATTTAAGCTTCTCACAAGTGTAAGAGATTGGAAATCACATTCTCTAAAAATAGTTCATTTCATTTAATGTTTCATGTTTCATAATCATCATATTATTTTCACAAGATCATTGACAGCTGTGAATAAACTCTACTTCTGACCTGTGGTGCAGAACTGCACCTGCAGCAGAAATTAAGACAAAGTTGAGGAGGGCAAGTGCATACTGTATGAGTACATTTGAAAGAAAATCATGTGCTCTTCACTCCATGAGGACTGTTCATAAGGATATGGCTGAAGTGGATTCATGACTACCTGCATCCACTGATGGAGCCCTGGAGTCCCACATGCAGGTGGGTAACAGCCCACTGCAGACCAGATCCTGCAGTTTTGATTGTAATGAGGAGGTGAAGCCAATCCTCCCAGCCCAACAGCAGGTTCTGCCACTCCAAATTTTGCATCTAGTTTGGTAGTGGCAAAAATATAGCTAACAGTAGTCGTGGGTTTATATCATACTGCTGATCACATAGCTTTGCTAGTAGCAATCTGAGTTCACAAAGTTGTGAATTCCATATAGGAAGGATACCCCAAAATCTAACTGGGGGCCTCACTTGACACCAACTCAGAATAAAGCTGTGGGAGTTTTGAGTAGATACTGTCCTCACCCTCTCTAATATTCCTGTAGTTTTCCCTTGCTTTAGCAGCTGTAATGTTAAAGACTGTAAGCCATATTGTATTTTGGGGACACGGTTTGTAAATCAGGAATGCTGGTTTAATTTGCCAGGGCTTTATAAGATCAGCTAGTTAAGCATGCAAACAGCATTAGGAGTGGGAGCCACGGTATAAAAAAAACCCCAAGCAATAAAAATAAACATTAAAAACTTAAAAGCAGGAGTTTGGCTGTGGAAGTAATGCTGGACATGCTCAAGAGTTCAGATCAGAAAGTGTTCTGTTTTGCATGCACACACACATACACATACACTATAACCTTATGCCCGTTGACTTCTGGATATAGAGTTGAATTTTGATGCCTACATAAGAATGTTACTTTACATTTACCATAAGAAGCATTTCTTGCAGGTAGACAGATGTACAAGTGTGGGAAAGTACACTTTGTATCAAAGATTACACATCTGCTTTTTGCATGCCTGTTTCTCCCCTGACACTGAGATACCAAAACCATAAACTACACTTTCTGTCTTACCATCTACCTCTTATTAGTCCTTTACAAGACCTAATAGCTGTAATATAATTCACACTAAGTATCTAATGAAAAGATTTTCACTTTGACAACAGGGTAGATAATTGTTAGCACAAAGAACTGGCACAAAATATTAAAAAAGACTTCTGCAATATCACAGACAGTAAGAACAATAAGGTATTCACAACCTCCAATGCTGGAATGACGGAAAGCATCTGATTTCACTACAAAAAAAGCCAAAACATGCTCTTTTATAATGAAATTCCTCTTTCTTTTTCTGCTTTATACATGCCACAGAGTACTTGCATTAGTCATAATAAAAGGCATTGTTGGGTAGTAAAATACCGCAAGCCATCCTTTTTGTCACAGGTTTCCACAAATAAGTCATCATCTGAAAAATAGTTTCTATTATTTTGCTGTAGTTCAGTGCTGTAAAAAGTGTACCTAGATGAACGAGCAAGCACAGGGCATCTTTATAAGCCAGTAAATGAGCAATCTACAGCCTTTCTTCTGTGTTTCTTTCTTCCTTTCCCTATCCTTTGTCCTTTATTAGTATGCAAAGCAAGTCAAAGGAGGGAATTTCTTGTTCTCTGTTCACCAGCTGGAGGGTTATTCCCCTGCCATTCTATTTATAAATTTTCTTTTAACTGCAGTGAGGAACTCACTGTTTGCTGTTCAGCATTTTATGCTGAGCTAGCCTCCTGGAGATACAGTATTTTTCATAAATTCTATGAATGGCTGCCTCTACTTTTTCATCTACCCTTCTGTTTCACAAATAAAATCTTATCCTGCAGACATTTCATAAGTTATAAAAAATGTCCTAATTAATGACAGAATTGAGAAGAGGACAAACTAGCTTGCTTCAGCAGCAAGATCTTTATGTAAATTTTTTCATAACTACCTATTACAGCCTTTGAGAAAAACTGCCACTGAAATACAGCAAACACAAGTCAAGGAATGGGATACTAAAACTATTCATGAAGAAAGGATGACTCACTGGATAATTATCATCTCCTGGCATTACATCACCCTACAGAAGAAGAGAAGTAGATCCATTTGTGTTATAAGCAGGTTCTGTTCTTTGATGCAGCTGTTTGTCAGATGCTGCAGCAGTATATCCCAGTCACACTATGCTACCACACTGAACAAGTTCCATTATTTTCCTTGTTTGCCTGTCCCTTTTCTCCTCTAGCACCACAGAGGGATCTGAACTAGAAACTTAGAGGTACAGGGGGATTTCCCAAGTTCACACTGCCATAAACAATGTGCAGAATCCCAGCACCACAGGGACGATAGCAGATGCTGAAAAGACTGGAGAGAATACCTCCACAGTGTCCTATAGTAATGAGGACCTGGAACTGCAGAGCAGCCCAACAAGCAGTCTGTGGAAAAAGTCTCCAGGTAGAGCTGATTCCAACTTGACTCAGCTGCACAGGCCTTTCTCTTCACCACATGCTGCATCACAGAAGAGGACAGTGAATGACTGCACCTACAAAGTGCTAAGCAACAGCACTTGAAGTGGGAGCAGACATGAGGCTCCGCTGCTCCTGTGTGTGGCAAACAAAATGCAAACTCATACCTTCAAAGGGCAGACAGAGCATCCCCACAAATTGTCTTACACCTTTGGGGGAATTTTTACTGTACCCCTTGAAGTGAAATAAATGTTTGTGCTGAAATACACTATGAAGAGTGAGCAGTGCAGAGTCCTACCACCATAAGTGGTTCTACAAGGAGTCTGGATGGATTTATTGTTAGCCAATTCCTTATATACACTTGCACCAGCACCGGTCCTCAGCCCAGCCTTGGCACCATGTCCCAGCCCAACTCTGCTTCAAGGAGGTGGACCCTGAGCACTCTCATACCAGGATGGCTACAAGACATTGCTGGAGCTAATTCTTGGAAACTTTTTCCTTTTACTGGGACTCCTTCTGCATCTCTGCCTCCATCCAGTTTAACTCCTGAAGTTTGTCCTTTTTGCCCTCAATGCCTAGTAGTTTCTTGGTCACAAATTACCACTGCTGTGCAGTTACAGTTTTAATTTCCCCTTCACATCTTTTAGGATACTCATTATTCTCTTTTTTTTTCCCTCTAGCTTCAGGCACTAGACCTGCAGGCTGTGCTCATTGAAGACCTTGCAGCATTTGCAGGGTGGCAGCATGAGCTCTGGAAGGCATGTGGCAGCAGATACAGCCCAGAGGAGACAGGCAACTTGTAATCAGGGCTCTCTTGTTGAACATAAGCTTGCCGTGGGGCACCAGAAGCATCACTTCTGGTGGGAAGGAAGGGAAATCTTTCATTCCTGCCCCAGCTCCACCTTTTGCAGACTGGCCACATTCACTTTGTGTGTGATATACGCTGTATACCTGATGGACGATACACTGAGGGAAGCTGTTCCCACCGTAGAAATTTCATATGCTTTTCCACTTAAAAGAAAAATTTTATGAATAAGCTTTAATTTACATGCCAGCAAAGCATGTATTTTTTTTTACTGCATACTGGTAAGCACCCAAGGCATTTGCCTGCCAGCACCAAATTAGCTGGCATATTTGAAGTTAAAGTTATATGTGATTACCTAGCCCTTCCATTTCTAGTAAGGAAAAAGTAAGGAGTGCTTACAAACCGTCAGATTTCATTTACTGTAACGAAAAAAGATAATATTCAAAATTACATTTGTACCCCTGATCACATCTCTCTGTAAGCAACATAGGTGGACCCCTTTTTATGATGTAGCTAGGCTTACATCTTTGAATTACCTAAAATAATTTAATTGCAGTTCTCAGCCAATTTGCATTCTCCGTTCCTGTTGTTCAGTTTCAGCCCAGCCCAGTATTTGGACCACTGAATAAATTAATTCTGCTGTATTTCCACTGTGTTTCTGAAAGCAGAAGCTGCTTCCTCAAAATCCATTGTGTTTGTGTTTTTTTTTTAATGGAAAGTACTATCCACAAGCATTAAAAGGTAGAATTGCAAAAAATAAAATAACAACAAACTCCAAAGCAAAAAAAATTTAGAAATAGAAAATAAAAAAGAATATTATGAAATCTAAAAATTATACATGTTACCATTACTTCTTTGTTCCATGCTTGGGCTTAATTAGTTGTTTCACAACTGCAGCATTTTTATGTCTCTCTGTTAAAGAAAGCAAAAAAGTGATGAAACCACAAGTGGTGCTCTTAAGCAATGTTAACATGGGAGGTCAAAGAACTGCGTTGCTCTGTCAGATGGACTCAGGAGGAGAAGTGTGAGGAGGACTGCAAGAAGGAGCCCAGGAAGAAAAAAGGGCAAGATGAGACACTAAGTTCCCATTCCCAACAGGACGGGTAGCACCAAAAAGACATATGGAGAGTGAAAATTCAAAGACAATATCCGATCTCGTCCCCCAACGGTTTGCACATTTGAAGATAAATAGGTATAATGCATGGTTAATAAAAATATTCAGGCTGGCTGTGGCTCAGAAATAAAGATAATTTAAAGCACTGCATTGTTCCATGTAATAGTGTGAGGAAATGGGCAAGTGTCTTCAGTGCATAACGGGTCTGCATTTTCCTCTCTTTTTAATTTCACTATTGCAAATAATCTGGCTCCTGGATCCATTTAAAAAGGTAATTGGATGCATTCTCTCACTTCTGTCACTTTATTTAAATTCTTGCTTCTTTTTCCACTCACTGGAAAGTGCTTAAAGAAGGTGCAGAGGTATTTCATCCACACAGTATTAGAGAAGAAATTGAATACTATTTTAATGGAAGCTTAGAATTTTAAGAGATCTGTTCAGACTGAAGGCATTCCATATTGCTAATAGCATCTAAGAAATGGAAGCACACCACTTAATTTCTAAAAATAATTATGCATTTATTAATGCAGCTTGAGGCCTGAAATATTGTCTATGGTACTTAAGTCATAGTTAAGCACTGAAAACGTTTGGCCAGAGATGCATTTTCCTGTCAATGGCTGGAGATTTCAGAATTAAACTGAGCATGGCCTTGCACGGGCTGATATGGCTTTAAGGTTAGCTCTCTTCTGTACAAGGGGTCAGAATGCACAATCAACATATGGCCTAATACTGTCTTCTATGACTGCATTGTAGTATTTATATTGTAATATATTTATTTATAGATCCAAGATAGAAAGCCAATGCAAGGGATTATTTTTTCCGATAAGAGATTTTTTTTTCAGACTTTAAAAATAGCAAAAAGAAATTAGTTCATGTTAAGTATATATATATATATATATATATAATGTCAACCATTCAAGTTGCAAAATAGTGATTGATAAGCACTGGAAAACACATCAAGGATCCTCTATTTATAAAGTTCATTACTTACACAGACATGTAAATATATGGCATTGACAGCATGCACGTAGTGGTTCACTATCAGCATTTCTATTGTATTACTTCCCATTATCCTAGCATGAAAACTTTAGTAAAACAAAATTTTAGAAGTAAATTCATGCCTCCCCTCGTTGTCCCTTCTTACTTTACACAGCAGTCCAGTTCCACTTATACATAAAGAACTGATTTCTGCTTTACACTTGTGTAGGAAAATTGAAAATAAAAATTTTCAGAATTATCAGAAAGTTTTCAAAAAATGACATGATAAAAAATGCTGAATGCAAAACTATTTATTTTGTGTTTACTAGATGACTATGCAATTACATAAAACATATTAATCTCTGCAGAAAAAAAATGCACGTGTCAAAAAACATTTTGGGAAGTATAAACAGAGTCAAATCTTCATTAAATGTGAGGCAGTGCTTTTTCTCCACTTGATGCTCAGAGGTCCTTTTTGATTTGCTGTGTATTAATAGAGAAACCCCAAGCAACAGTGAAAGTAGTACAAAAATGTAGAAAATATGACGCCTGAGAATGATCAGTTGAATCGAGTTGTTCAGATGGATGGGAATAGATTGAGAAAATGTTGATTACTAACTATTAGTTGTCTTTTTTTCGGCATAATTATGATCATTAGTTTGCATAGCTAAGGAAATTGCTGAATGTTTTTGAAAATGAGTAATATTCTCAAGAACAAAGAAGCTCACAAAGCATGGGGGGAGGGTATTTTGGAGGCAGGTGGTAACAAAAATAACATGAGATACATTGTCTAGTATGTTCCAGAAATGTTAACTATTATTTATGCTGTTTCTCTTTACTTGCCCAAAATTGGAATGGTAGCAGTAAATATCTGCAGATGTGGATTTATTATATATCTAACTATCTAACTTTTTAAGTCAATTTCAAAGCTAGAGCAAAAATGTGTGTGCAAAGAAGGAGAGGTAGAGATTTGTGGTGGGGTCTTTCCTCACTTTCTTAAGGACTGTGCCACTACCTTTGTAACTTAATGATGAATTGTAGGTATTTTGTGTAGCACTTTGAAGCAGATGTGAATAAAATTTAAGTTATTACAGAGAAACAAAATCTATAGCATTCCTTTTTATAATAGAATCTAATTTTACTTGATTTTTTTCCTGACCCTGAGGACCAAAAAAACCCAAAAACCAGTATTAGGCAATTTTTTGTTACAGATTTGGAGGGAATTAGCTGTAGCAAAAGATCATCCAAAATAAAGGGAAGGATTGAAGAATAAAAGGGATTCAAAGCTCCCAAAAGCAGTGACCTACCTTTAAAGAAGATTAACTGTGAGAATTTTTTCAGACTAAACACGTATCACAAGAATTCAAACTGTTCTCATGCCTCCTGTGTTGTTTTTTTCAGTTCTTGCCCTCAAATGGAAATAGATCTAAAGGCTGATGCTATGAAATGTGTGATTTCACTCAGTGCCTATGGGGGACTGCTTTATATGAAAGATTTGAACAAACACTACATTCAAAGAGTTCTGATGCTTTACTTTGAGCCTAACTCCAGAAGCAATGGGGAAGAGGAGAAAGGTCAGTTTGGTTCAGACTCACACTTTCATTCCTACTGACCTCTGAAATCCAGAACAGATTCAGCCCCAGCACTCCACTCACCCACAGAACTTGCATGAAGGCATGGACTCAACCTGCTTGGTTCTGAGTTTATAAAAGCTAACCAAAGCCAATATATAAAATTATAAAAGCTAACCAAAAGTCAGCTACACGAGTAGCTGCCCCTTCTGAAGTGCACAAGGTACCATTACAGACACAGGAAACAAATGTTTATTTTTCCCAGAATCTTCTTACAGCCATATTACAGACATAGTTGCACTGAAGATTCCCATAAAGGTGTTGAGACTAATGCTAAGTAGTAAAACCACTCCATCGTGAACTTCATTACTTGAAAACATTAAAAGTCTACCAAAAACTCAGAAGAGACAAACAGTGCAAAGTAGAACAGTAGAGAAAGGTCTTACCATTGCTAAACAGTAAAAAAAATACCTTTTTTCCTGAGAAAATCAGGAAGTGGAATGTCGTTAAATAAAAATGGCACTGTTACATATATCCTACTGGTGAGCATTTTAAATTTCAGTCAAGCAGAATAGCAGCTATGTGTGAAAACCATTTTGTTCTGAGACAGATTCAGTGGGAACTAGGGTTGCTAGGTTACTACAGTTTCAAAAATCATAGTGCAGTTTCTTTTCCAGCTGAAGAAAATTAATACATTAGTTTCATATTCATTTTTTAATTCATTATGCCCATGACTGCTCAGACCAGCTAGCTGCAAATTGACATCTGTTGCTCAGAGTACACGAGTAGCACAAAAGTTGCAAAGTATGGGCTCAGAAGATAAGCAGGACCACAAACAGAATGCTTTGCTCAACGCTTACTTAGTTTGTTCTTGGAAAAAACCCAGCAGAATTTTCTCCAGAGATCACCACCATTTGGCTTGACAGATACCTTGAGAAGTCTCATTTTTCACTTCCACACAGCAAAGCCTCTGGGCTTCACAAAGCTGTGTTGCAGAGAGGCATTTGGAAAACTATATTCAGAAAACATAGTAAAGCATAAAGCCTTAAACTGGGAGGAAGTTTATTCTCGGAAGGCATAAATAAACTGCACAAATATATGGGTGTCTAGCACACAGACCCAGAAGACAACCCTATGAATATGCTCTGTCCTTAGAGCCACTAGAGTGGTTGTGACCCAACCCTCCATTCTTAGGAACACTTTTTTGCCTCGGGATCTCAGTCTGCCAAACATCTGCTAGGCACGTTAGCAAGTCCCAACCACCTGAATGTATTTGACGTTCCCATGTGTTCATGACAGTTCCAGATTAAGTAGCAGTTTTCAAGCAAGAATCTCAAATGCTGTGTAGCTATCAGTTCATCCTCATGCTACGCTTGAAGCATACTAAGTGCCCTTATCTGCCTGAGCCAGCAGAGCTGTGCATGCTGCCCTCTGTGACTGACCTGGATGGGAGGCATTAGGAACAGGGACAGGCTACCCTTGATGCCAGTCTGAATCCTGAGCAGAACTGACCTTGTCCTAAGACAGCTCTGGGTGGAACAAAGCAAGATTACAATAAGAAACTGGTCTCATCTCTGCTGGATTTTCTGCTTTCTGTCCTAAGCAAAGAAACTGCACGTATTATCTCATGAATAACCTTCTGTTGTCCTCTCTAACAGTAACTATGGCTGCTTGCGTTGTTTTTCTGTGAGTTTAATCCAAAGACTGTCATCTTAAGGCTTTCACATTAACAAATTGAAAGTAGCAAATTTTTTTGTCAGATGGGAACAGAAAGGTGTTTCAGTTCTCCAGAGCCTTTGCTCTAATGAGTAGATGCACCTTCTTCCTGTCAGACACGTAAGGTCGAAATGTCATTCTGTCAGTACTTTGATTCCAGATTTGTTTCTTGTGGAAATGAGAAATAAACTCAAGTATCTTAATATTCAATAATGTCAAGAAGTCAAATATGTAAATTATATTTCCAATGAGAACTGTAGAATTATTTGTTTCTGTAAGCTTTAAAAAACACATTAATAGAAGCAGAATATAAGTAATCAGAGCTGACTGATAAAGCATACAGAAGCTTTTTGTTCCAGTCAGTTGTTCCATGGCCAACTATATATATATATATATGTATGTATATATATATATATATATATATATATATATATATATATATCCTGTCACTGATGGCTTTTATCTTCAGCAAAAATGTGAACTAAATGTGATTATCTTCTTGGCACTGCAGCTCAGTACTACTCTTACTTGCTCTGCAAAATTATGAACAGATTAAACCTGCAAAGGAAATACTTTCTCTAATCATTTACAAAGACAAGTTGTGTAACCAGATGTTTTGCACTTCATACAGTGCTCTGCTGCCACTGTTGTCTGTTAATGAGGTCTTGACTTTGTGCTTTGTAAGGCAGAAAATAATGTATTCCTGGGAGTAGCGTTAGTTTTCATCTCACATAAACCTTTTCATAATAAAGCCTCTTTTGAAGGAGGTACAATTAATTAGCAAAAGACTATGTAGGAAAGTTTTCCATGTGAAAAAAATAAAGTGATTGTGAGCTCTTAGATCCAGGATGTGCAAGATCTAGATTTGCTTGGCATACATACCACTGAAACTCATTGTAGCACATACCTCTTAAGACTTCCCAACAATAGTGGAAATAAAAAAAAGCTACAATGAAGAAGTGATGTCAATATTCTTACCATTCCCAAGAGAAGAATCCCAAGGAAAGCCTGATGCTTGTTAGCTATCTTTACCTTCCTTATAACAAAACTTGATGAAAGACTCATCTGCTAAACTACTCTCAGATAATCTTTCTGCATCCCTGCAAAACCACGTTTGTGGTGTTGGATACTGTATGCTCTACTGTGTATACACACAGGCATACACGCACATTTATTGAATATAGATACAGACCTAGTTATGAAATAATTTTTAATATTCCTCTTTGACAGTTACAGTAAATTAATGAGTTTTACTAAACTCCCAGACTTGTCAAGAGATTTTCTCTACTTAACCACTGTTATCATAACCAACAGTCAGTTACATCAACATTTAAGATACTCTGGCTATGAATGAGACTGTATTACTTCAAGTACATATTAAACAACTACTAGGAATTTCCAATAGATTTCAAAGTAAGTGACTGATGAATAATGTAAAAAATAAAAGCTCAAAAGTTATGATAAACCACAAAGAATAATGAAAGATTAAAAGAAAAACAACACAGAAGTCTTAGGCAAGTTTTCACCTGGCCAATATTACATGGAATAGCAGCCAGGTAGTGTTCAAGGAGAGACTCTAAGTATTTTTTGTGTGTGAAATTTTTAGAATTTTGATAAGCAATCCAACTTCTTCAGTGGAAGTCAGACAAGAAAAATGCAACACAGTCACTTCTAAGAATATACTGAGGGGAATAGAAATTAATAGTAACTACTAGTGAGGGAAAGCAGTATTGTATCTTGTGTGATGTCAAAGAGAAAATCTCACCATGTAACCTTGCAAGGATTTTGAGAAAATTTAGAAATGGATAAAATTACTGCTGATCTCTCCAAATACTGTAGATCCCACTTCCTTGGCATAGCTGGTTTTAAGCTCTTTTGTGAAACAGGCATTGGTCAGTACTTGTATTGCAGTTTACAGAAGTGTAGAAGAGAGTAACTTGTGATCTGCCCCTATCAATCATTCAGACAAAACACTGGTCTGCACTGCTGGCACATGCAGGCACTTGGGAAGCGATCATTAGATCATGGTCATTGCAAGGTGATTATGAGTGAACAACAGAAACAGAAAGTGACCAGAGAAACCAATCATTTTTTCACCCAAATGGTAGCACACATTAATTTTCACTATTAGCATTTCATTGACTGAGGCATGCACTGCCCAGCACCAAGGAAAGAGCATGCTGGCTACATGTTAGACCAATGGTACTGTGACAGAATGTATGTCTCAAAAGTGTGCTTGTTCATTAGACACAATAAGACTCAGATTGTCACATATCAAAAAATCATTTTGTAAACAGCTGTAAAGCAAGAGAATTTTTGCTGTTATTTAGAGGCCCAAGACTACGAAGTCCTTTTTTCAGATCTCTTATGTTACTGTGAGAGAAGCCAGACTTAAGGAAAGGCTTAGGGAAGACAACTGAAAAAAAATAACGCCTTGCAAATGTGAAACAAACAGGTGTGTTCATTTTATTCCAGTGTTAAAATGGTTAAAGAATGTAGAAGAGTTATCTGAAACATAGTTGAGTCTAAAGAATGATCACAGAATCATAGAATTGTTCAGGTTCGAAAAGACCTGAAAGATCATCCAATCCAACCTTTTACCTAACTCTACTAACCTAGGTATACCAGCCCACTGCTAAACCATGTGCCTAAGCACTGTATCTAGAGAATTTTAAAACACATTCAGGGATGGTGACTCCACTACTTCCCTGAGTAACCCATACCTTTGCTAGATAACCCTGTCTGCATAGAAGTTTTTCTAACATCCAAGCTAAATGTACCCTGATTGCAACTTGAAGCCATTCCTCCTTGTCCTATGCCTAGGTACTAGTGAGATGAAAAGGACTTCTCCTTTCAGGTAACTGCAGAAAGCAATAAGGTCTCTCCTCAGTCTCCTCTTTTTCAGCTAAAAAAGCCCAGTTTCCCTAGCTGCTCCAGATCCTTCACCAGCTCTGCTGCTCATCTCACTCCAGTATCTCAGTGTCCTCCTTGCAATGAGTGGCCCAGAAGTGAATACAGGACTCAAAGTCCGGCCTCACCATTGCTGAGTACAGGGGAAAAATCCCTTCCCTCATCCTGCTGGCCACACTGTTCCTGATACAACCCTGAATGCTGTTGGCCTTATTGGCCACTTGTGTACACTGCTGGCTCATAGTCAGCCAGGTGTTGATCAAGGCCTGTGAGCATCTTTCAGCAACTCTTCCCCGAGCCTGTAGCACTGCATGGGCTTCTTGTGACCCAGGTGCAGGATCCAGCATTTGTTCTTGGTGAATCCCCTATGACTGACCTTGGGTCATTGATCCAGTGCAGGGGCCTCTGTAAAGGCTTTCTACCCTTATGCAGATCAACACTCCTACTCAACTTGGTGTTGTCTGCAAACTAACTGAAGGTGGACTCAGTCTCCTTGTCAAGATGACTGATAGATATTGAGCAGGAGAGGCCCAAGTACTGAGCTCTGGAGAACACTGCTTGTGACCAGACACCAGCTGGGCTGAACCCCATTCACCACCACTCTAGGTCCAGCCATCTATCCCATGTTTGTCCCTGCAGATTGCATGCCCTTCCAGCCCTTGCAGTCAGTTTTTTCATTAGGATATTGTAGGCAATAGTACCACAATAATGCCAAAGGCTTTACTGAAGAGCTGGTAGATTACATCTGCAACATTTGCCCCATCCAATAGGCAAGTTACCTTGTAGGAGGAGATCAGTTTCATCAAGAAGGACATTCCTTTCATGAACCCATGCTTACTGGGCCTGGTTGTCTTTCATTTGCCACATGAGATCATCTGTTCCATGATCTTCCCTGGCACCAAGGACAGACTGACAGGTCTATATCTCCCCCGATCCTCCTTTCTGCCCTTTTTGAAAGTGGGAGTCACATTTACCAACCTCCAGTCCACTTTGAGCTCCCCAGTTACACAGGACTGCTAGCAAATTATGGAGAGAGGATTGGTAAGCAGATCTAGCCACTCCCTCAGCACTTTAGGGTGTGACCCATACAAGTGATAGAATTATGCGTATCTAAGTGATGTAGCAGGTCACTAACCATTTCCTCTTGGATAATGGAAGTCTTCTGTTCCCCATCCCTGTCTTCCAGTTAATTCAATGAACTGCTAGATTTAATGTCTGCCAATGTTGAGCTGTATAGTATACTAGATTTATTATTACATTTGATATTATGAGGAAAAAATCAACTGAGAAAAAACTTCAGTGGCACCTGTATCTCATCCTGGGGATCAATACAGAGCTGAATTTTATGTTCTGGAAAGTATCCCTAGTGCCACTATCAGCAGCAATATTGGAAATTACATATTTTAAGAAAACATTAGGTGTTATTAGTAGAAGATAAGTTTTGATTTTGTGCAGTACAGGTATCCTGTCAGAAAGATAAAGTTAGCAATTCAACTAATCTAGACATAGGAAAGTAGAAGTTTTGCCATAATACTACCATATAGTTCAAAAGATTTTGGTGTCTTCAATAATTCCTCCTCACTGCTGATTACTTTAGAGAAAAGTAGAATAAGTAATGGCATGACCAATTTCTTTCTTTCAGTGAATACTCACACCTTCTCTTATCAGCGTGTTTCATTATTGGCAATCAGGAATTCATGTAGACTTTTCATAAAGCAGCAGTCACTGTCAGCTACCACTGTCAATATCGTCCTCTTAACACCTTTTGGAAGTAAGGGACAATTATTACAGGCAAAATAGAAAGCATGATGTCCTACAATACTGCTTAAAAACAAGGCAATCAAAACAAGAAAGAAGTAAGCTTAAAATTCACCAATGAGTGGAAAAAACAGAAGGTACAAAGGCTTTTTGACAGGCCAGCAAGTGCTCTGGGGCACCCATCTCTAAGTGCTTCAATTAGTAATCATTGCATGCTTCATGAACCAAAAGTATTTTCATTCCAACTGCGATTCCAAATGCAAAAGGAAAATTACTCATGTACAGACTAGAGGTCCATCTGTTCTCCAGGATTCTGTTTGAATAGTCTTAGGAAAGCTTGAACCCAGCCTCTCTTTGCAGAGACAGTAACTGATTAACAAGTCTGGCAGACTTCCAAGCAGTTTGAAAATGAACTGAAAGAAGGTAATTTAAATTATCCATGTTTGGTTTGAGTCCATCAGTAATTCAATGCCAACACAGTTCCACTTAAGAGATTTTTAAAAATCCAATTGTTAGGCTCAGAAAACACTCAATCCAAAGATTTCTCAGATAAAATAAGTACAAAGCAATTTTACACATGACTTAATTTCATGCGGCAGTTTACATGTTAATTTTGTTGGCAAAATGGATAATTTTTCAAAGAATTTCACAGATAATGCATCCCAATTTACTTCTGCGAGCTAAAGAAAAATGTAATGTATTTAAGAGTACCTCATGCCTCTAGCGTTTTAAAAAATAATAAGAGGCAATTATAAGCAAAGTCTGAAAAATCAGTTCCACCTAATGCATGATTTTCTCTGCATCCTGGAAAAAAAGTCTTCTTTGGCATGATCCTTCACCAGTTGCGTTAAAGAGTTAAAGTTGGGGAAATCAGAGTGTGCCTATACTGAAAGTTTTGTAAGCATTTTTCTGCCCCAGTGTAGCTCTGGGGAATCTGTTGTACAGCAAGGATGCAATGCAGATAAAACCACTATTTGATGGCTTTGAACCCCACACGTGTCTTCAGCCTCCAGGCTTTGTAGCACTGCTGGAACTGCACTGTCATTTGCCAGTGTCTTGGGACATTTGTAACCTAGGACACTTTTCTCAGCATTGCTATCTTCAAGGCATTGATATCTGTTTAAGGCAGAAACTGCCAGCAGAAGGGGAGCATGATAACACTCCTTCAGCACTTGGAAAGACAGAGGAACAGACCATTTTAAAACTCACAGGAAAAAAAACACTTCTCTTGGAGCACATTAAAGCCTGGATTTATTTTCAAGCAGTAGAAGGATCCGGGAGAACAGAAGACAAACAAGACACATACAACCGGAAATACAGCTTAGAAAAGTAGAGGTGATGTGGAATGAATACTTTTTACCATAACCTCCTGAGAACTACTCAGGATCCAAGTAACAATGTGGATCTCTTTCTCCACACAAGCCCTAGTTGAAGCATTAGCTCCCCATGCAGCATTTTTCCCTGCTGGTGACTCTGAACGTAATCAAAGATATCCTTCTTATTATTCATACTTCCTTAAAGTATGAATAATAAAGGCCTTTTTCTTATTTAATTCTGCCTTGCAGCTGCTAGAAATATGAGAAAACAGAGATTCCCTGATAAATAACCATTGCTGCTTGTCAACTGCTAACAATGCTTCCATGAGTACGAAGGCAAAGACCAGAGCAAACTCAGTACTAAGTTGTATCAATCACACACAAAACATCTGGAAGTAAATAGCAAGATATTTAGATGAAATTGTCAGAATTCAAGGATATTCTAACTTTTGGGCCCCTACTTGTCCTATTTTTGAATGAGTATCTTTGCATGGCAAGACTCTGAAGGACATAAATTATCCCTTGGAGGATAGAGATAAGGAGAAATGAGAACAAGCTTCACAGTTCTCTTAAAACAGGGCTGTCCATGGTGCATCTAAACATTCAATTCCTGATCTCACAGCCCATGAAGAAATCACCACATTTGATCTCTTTATTCCATTTTTAGAAGGAAAAAAAAATGTAAAAGAAAAAAATTATAAATGTCAGATCCATATCAAACCATGTTCCAGTGTTGGTGTGAAAGTATATACAGCCAATGAGTTATGACAGGGATTTCTTTATCTCCCACACTGAGAGATATCCAGGAAAACTGAATAAATGCTTCATAATCTCGAATGCCACCAAGAAATATTTTTCAGGTGGAAAAGATATCTTTACAGAAAACCAAAGGTGTGTCCTTGTATTTACAAATTAATAAAACTCTACAATATTTTGGAAGACAAATTATTTTTGCCTAGCATATTTTCTGAATTCAACTTCATTCTTAATTTGAATGTGTGTTTTTTCCCCCAGGAGGCAGTAAAAGCCATTAAGCTCCCATGTTTTTTAGAGAACATTATGGTTTTGGTCTGGTAAACTCTAGGCAGTTCTCTAAAAGAAAAAACACTTCAGCATTTGGAAAGTGTTTTCCAGCTGCTTTATTTTTTGTGTGTATACAAACTCAAATGGAAGAATATTAATCTATAGCTGTTAAAATCATTTGCTTAAAATTGACAGTTAGAAAATGACTGCTGTTAAAAACTTTATAATAGCTTAAGTAAACTTCATCATTTGCAATAACTGACTCCAGTGGCCTCCTGAGTGCAACTGATAGACGTTATAGTAGATGCACTTTTTCAGAAGCAGAACTACTGGGATGGTGGTGCTGGGCTTGCTACTGCATGTCGTGTATTTTCATATCCAAAGGTAGTATTTCAGTTCCTTAGCTCAAGCCTCCAGGATTTAACTGAGTGTGACATTTATAACCCTGACCGTCTAATGTATCAGCATAGTGGTTTGCATGCAGTGAAAGAAACCCATTTTCCAAGAAGAAACTTCTCCATTTCAGGAAGATATCTTTCCTTACATAGCACTGACAAACAAGAATCATAGAATACTTTAACAAACAGACAAACAAACAAAAAACCCTGAGGCTTTAACTGTTCTTTCCAACTGTGTGTCAAATCAATAGTCCTTCTTTGAAATTAATTTCCTTTGTGCCCAGCTAAAGAAAATTGAAAATTTAATCAATATAAAAGAAAACTTGTTCAACATATCCTATGTGATAATGACCAATGGTTTTGCTTTCCTGACTTTTTTTTTCTGCAAAATTGTTATTTTGTGCATGAAGAGCTATAACAATAGACTAGTAATATAAAAGGAGCTGTCCTACCCATGCCAGGGCCACACCTTCCAAGTGCAGTCCAGTGGCAGAGTCACATTCTAAAACAAAGAGAAAGGGAAAATAAAGGATTGATGAACTCAGAGTACAGCTTGGCTGCAAGCACTTTTCTGATAAAATGCTATTTGATTTCATTCCAATAATAAAGAGAGGGTTATTTAGGAGCTAATGGCACCCAATAATTTACTGGAAGATACATACAATAGTCGTGCAAGCACTATAAGAAAAGAAAAATAAAAGAAGGGGGAAAAAAGCAAAGGAAAAAAAAAAGCAACATTCAGACAAAGACAATGCCAATTTTCCACTCTCAATCAGTCAGTCAACTTTAGATCTACTTTAAGATGAACTTCTCAAATTAAAGTTATTCTTCATTCCAGAAATTTACACTCAACCTTATCTTAAAAGCCCTAGCAATGAAAAAGCTCCTGCATCTTTAGCAATCATCACATTTGGGTTACTCTAAGCCAACAAACTATTCCAAAGACCTCTGCTGCTCACAAAAAGTGTCCTGTTAGCAGTATCTTTTCCCCACAAAGATAAGGATTCAATTACAAAACATGTGAGGTGATTGCTGTGGCTATATATCACAAAGAAAAAAGCAATCACACAGGCAAGCTTATGATTCAGTGGAAAGGCAGAACAAGAGGTTACATGAGACTGGCATCCATAAACATCTTCATTATTGAAGAGGGAAAAGTATAGTGAGAAAACAAACATTTAAGCATTTGGCAGGTGACACAGCCCTTCTCAAAAACCATGACAGCTACAATACTACATTTTAATTACACATTTTTAGGAATTACCCTATAAATATACATGTATGTCATAGGTATAATTAATTTCTATTCTTTCTATAGTTCATATAGAGTGTAAATACATAGTAAATCATATCAATTTTTTACATATACATATAATTTATATGTACACATATGCACCATCTAAATGTATGTATCACTCTCAGATTTCAGGATGGGATGGATCTACCTAAAGTAAGAAGATATATCTGGAGTAACAGAATGCCCACAATTAGACAGTGAAGTCACACCACTAACTCTTGCTTCTTCATGACTTCCCACCGCAGCCCTTGGTTTCTGAAATATTCCAGCTGCCACAGGGTACTTAAATCAGCAGCACAATAGGATATTGATAAGTCTGACATTTAGCTCTATTTTGCCTATGTAGCTCTGGAAACGTAAGGTCTCTCTTTCACATCAAAAGTATGAAGACCAGTTAAACAGAAAAACATTAATGGCATTCAGTACCTTGGCTGAAAAATAACATCATTAGAAGGAACAGCATGAATTATTTTCACTTATTTATTTGCTGCACTGTATTTTTGATTACTTGAGTGGAATTAACATGCTTCTTGACCTTAACTTGAAAAATTGTTCAGTCACTTTACCACTGTTCTCATTTGGATAAAATTTTCCAGTTACTGCAGTGAGAAAGTCTCGGAGAGATTCCCAATTTTTCTTCACATGTCTTAAAAGAAATTAGGTCTTTTATAGAGTAATTTTTACTGTATGTACAGAAAGTGTACATTGAAAATTATTGCTTTGAAAATCATAGTAACCATTGTATAACTAGGGATGAATTTCCAAGAATGTTGATTCTCTAAGACAATCAAGAGTTGGCTCCTCCTACACCTTACAATAACTTTCTTCAATAAACCATCCTTCTGGTTTTTAGCATTTTAAAACTTTTTACAATTACTTTTTGGTGCTTAGAAAGCTCTCTGAATATCTGCTAATCTAGCCAAAAATCTAAAAATTGCTAGATAGGACAGGCACTTACACCAGAGACTTGAAATTTGCTCTGTCACCAGAAAGCCTGAGGTGTTTACACTCTATGTGGACACCCTGCTAAAGAACAATCCCACTCTCTACCTTATCCTGACTGTGAATCCTTTTAGGTCTGCACCTTCTCTTTCCTTCCCAGTATGGGCCAAAGACTCTAAAAGACCTGGGAAATAGATGCTGGGACATGACAATATACTTGTGATCAACTGGCAGAAGAAGGTTCCAGTTCCTGTGAGGAAGTGCATTGGGGTAGGAGACTTCCTGCCCTCGGGGAGCATTCAGTTTTCAGTGCTCACACAGAGCAATGCTTTCAGAGATCTGTGTTTGGATAAAATCTGTACATTCACATAGTGAGAAGACTATTGCTTAGATGAGCTCAGATTGCAGAAAAGCAACCTACAAATCAAAACATAAGATTATCTGTCAGAAGCCTATGCTCTAAATAGCTCTATGCCCAGAAAGGAAACTACTTAATATATATTAGCAAAACGCCTTATAGAATTTTTAATGCCCATCTCCAGTAGCCACCAAGTGATTACATACCAATGGAGGCCTGAAATTCATAGAATCATAGAATTTTCAGGGTTGGAAGGGACCTTTAAGATCATGAAGTTCCAACACCCCTGCCATGGGCAGGGACACCTCCCAGCAGATCAGGTTGCTCAGAGCCCTGTCCAGCCTGGCCTTAAAAACTTCCAGGGATGGGGCTTCCACCACATCTCTGGGCAACCTATGCCAGTGTCTCACCACCCTCATGGTGAAGAATCTAGCCTTAATATCTAATCTAAATACTTCTGAGAAGTTCTCTTTCTTGACATCACTATCAGGGAGAGATCACTAGAGACATCCTGACACAGAAGTATTGGAACCACCCTTCCATGTCCCCTAGCCTGAGATCCTTTGAAAAAAGCAAAGTTAGTAATGCCAGCAGCTTTTTCTCACCATTTTACAAAAATCCAGAGTTGGCAATCACCGTGGGCTCTTCATTCTTACTCCTTATTCTGATATAACTGCTTTATTCTGGAACTTTATTCCACCTATTACAAGTGTTAAAGAAAATGGAGAATTTTGTGAAATACTCAATCTTATCGAAAGTAACTACTTTCTAAAATCTGTGGGTTCCCATGGAAGATCATTGCAAAACCCTAAAGTCATCAGTAAATATATTTTCACAATACTGCTGTTTCTAAAAAAAAAATTAAAAAAAGAAAAAGGGAAGAAAGCTTTCTAATTGCAGACTGATTCTGAGGGCTCTAACAGGGGTAGGTTAGATAACAAAATTAAAAGTACAGGAGAATTGATTTTCCTCATTTATTTACATGATCACCAGTAAATCTATCTTGCAGCAGATGGGACACTGCAGAAGGTTTCTAATGTGTGAAGCATTACTCTATTTATCTGAAGGAATAAGTTTCTGAAAAACTGGAACAGAAAAATTCTGAGTGGGGTCATTAACACAATTTTCATTAAAGCTCTCTGGTACTTTATTTTCTCTGATTTCCTAAAACCTTGCCAAGTGTTGACCCTTTTCCCTGTAACACAGATAGAAAGCTCCAGAGCAGAACTGAACTGTCATCATTAGTAGGTCATGCTCTCCCTGCTATTCCCTGCCTTGACCACTATGCATTTTCCAGACTGTGCAATAAATGAGACAGCAGTTTTGACTTTGACTTTCAACTGCATTTGTGAAAAAACCTACTTAAGCCTTCAAGCAGCCTTTCTTCTTCACAGAAAGGAACAATCACTCTCATGAAAAATAGCATTCAATAAGAGCTTAATATAAACGTCTCCTAACGTCTGTAAAAGTAGTACATTCCTTCCAACATCACTGTTAGGCATAATTACATCATAAAATGGGCACCACTAGATCACCATATTTTGAAAAAGCAAAATAAAAAATGCTTTCAATATGCAGCTGCAGGAATAGAGTTTTATAATGTATCTCAAGTACACATTAATCAATAATTCCTGATAAGCTCTACTCTTATCCATTACATTACCAATGCTTCACTAAAACTCATTTGCTTGAGAGACTTTGTGTATTCCCATTGGTATTTTCCACCATTCCCTACTTTGCTTTCTCTGGGACAAAAGGCTTACAGAAAACCACATCTTTGCAGCTGATTATTCCCTATATCCTAACAAGTCTTTTGCATACTTGCTACACTCAAATACCAAATAACCCAGTTTTCTGTGGCTTGACTTCCCATCTTTTGGGAGAAGCCAGCTTGCGGCAATCAGTGAGCAACTAACCGCTTCCAGTACAACCCTAACACTGGTGTGAGAGTGCTTTGCAGTGATGGGGGCTACTGCAGGATCCCCTGCTCCCAGGCACAGGAAGTAATATACTGAGTACAACACCAGAAACATGGGGTGAGATTAGGTGCATATTCCATACTTAGAGATTCTGGCATGTGTTTTGGAGAGTTAGGAAAGTTGGCTATCTTCTGGTTAAACTCCCATGAAATGATTTCTAACCTGCATCTCTTGGCAGCCATGAAGAAGTATTACATATCCATATCCAAATCACATCCCAGCCAGAAGGACATTTCTATTTTCAACATCTGTGCTGGGCATTTTGATATTTCTAGAGGCCATCTCTCCACTGATGAGAAAGTATGACCTGTTTAGACACAAGCAAATCATCTCATTGCTAATTCCAGTACAAAGGTTATGTCTGAAATATTTCTGTCTTTCTCATAATCTCTACATTATGAACTTCCCTTCAAGTATTTCCTGGGGGGGAAAAAAAATTAAAAATATACCTATTGTTTTTTGACATTTCAGATTATGAAAGAATCATCTTTTTTGTAATTTCAGAGCAGAGTTATCTAAAAAGTGTGAAAAATATAATTAATTGCAATCCTCATTTTCATTTCAATTGAATAAGACCCAAAATTACTGTGTCAGTTTTCTTTCATATCTAAGAATGTGTCTACATATTGTGCCATGTAGCATTGCACAGTTAGTTTAGGTATCAGTCTGTATGGTCATGCAGCATAGAGAAGCACAGCTGCAAGATCCTGAACGCAGGAAAGATGTGCTATTGCTGCACTTTGCCTTGGATTATTTTTCCATAGCATTTATCAGTCACCTCAAAGGGAGCATTGTCTTAGGGCAGCTAAATTGCTTCAGGGTCCAGGCAAGATGTAAACTGTACATGATGCATTGGGTACAGACTCTCACTTTCAAGAAAGAAAGATGGAGTGATCAATCTCTTTCTAATCAATGTTGTTTCTTATATTGATATGAATCAATATTAATACCCTGTTTTGTTCAAAATAAAGTTTTGAGTTATGCATTTGACACATTCCTTATTCAAAACATTTTTTTATTCCTTGATGCATTCTAATACTCTGATTTTCCCTGGCAATTTGAAAGGGAGATGAAATTTCAGTGTTTCCCAAATGGTGAAACATTGTTTTCCTGGTCAGCTGGTTTTAGTACAATTAATATGAAACCTGTTCTCCCCATAAACAAGTTCATGTCTTTTAAACAATAGGAATGATGATTTAGTTGTTTTTAGTTCCAAACAAACCAGGAGAGGAAAATTATTGTACACAGTTTTTGATAATGTACAGACAGCAGGCGACAGAGCCAAAACCAGAATGTTAAATGGCTAACACTCATTTTAATGGGTTAGCCAAAAAAACCAAGGAATGGCTCCTTTTGCAAAATGCTGGGACAAATGTAAGTCTGTGCCTATAGTAGCACTTGCACCACATATATAATCACATATTTGGTTGCCATGATTCATGTATAGAGTGGAAAAAAAGAAACAGGAGAGGAAAGCTGTTCCTCTTTCTGTTCAATCTGTGCCAACATCTGAACACACACAATGCACTCTGGTGTTTTCAATTGAGTATTTTATTAGCAAAAGTAAAATTTGTTCTCACACGTATGCTCAGAAGGGACTGCGAGGGTCTTTGTGTTGAGTCTCTCATGGTCACAGATATGTGACTATATGCATGCCATAGATATGGTCCAGACAAGTCAGCATATTTTACAGCTTTGTCTTCATCATTACCACTGTTAAACACCTATTTTTCCTTTCCTTATATTTTGTTACATATCTACTGTGAAGAAACCATACATATATTTGACAACTGCTTTCTGAAAGAGAAATGGAACTTCCAGTGGAATTCTTCAGACTGTTTCTGGGATTGCACTTTTTAAAATTTCTTTTTACATCTTTCTGGCATATTACACTAAGCATGAAAAATTACCACTCTTGATTTATACCTGTGGAAGAATCTTGAGCAGTTATATTGGTAAAACGCAAAATGTTAAGTTGCTTCAAGATAATCCTGTAGTCTACAAAACTATTCTGGAAGATAATGTTATTTCCAGCAGGCCCTTAATCTACCCTAACAGATTTTCTTGGGAAAACAGAACTTTCCTTCCTGAGCTCCACAAGCCAAGAGCAGTCAGAACCAATAAATGGAAATTAAGAGGATTTGGATATTATTTTTTCTTCACCTATATTAAATCAGATTGCCTTAGAGACTGTCGTGCACCATAAAACTTTTTCTAGACCATCACATGCTGCTTGTGCTGGCCCCCACTCCTAGACAGCTTTTAAAAAAATCCTGCTGACCAACATCCTAAACAACAATCTATAAACCAATTTCTGTCATCTCTACTTTTTGGACTTCTAAGACAGCTATGGCAATTGTGCCTAGAGTGTGAGATTACTTATGCTCTATACTCGTGATCATGAAGGGAGAGGAAGGACAATAAATCCAGTCACTCTCCCACCAGCATAAGGTAGAAAACATAGGTTGCTCCTAAAAATTAAGAGAGTCCTTAAATCTTAAGAGCCCCACTGTCAGATGGAAAAGGGACCTCATCAGATTTTAAAATTAAGATAAATATGTCTTCATGGGAAGATGTTCTACAAATATGTGTTTTATAACTTCACTGCAAAGAGGCACTACGCGGTGAGTTTCAACTGTGCAGGCAGCAACGAGGACACAAAAATGGCATCACATTGGAAATGCATGAAAGGTCACTGATTCGTGTGAAAACATATTCTGGGAATCATAGCAAACTATGCGCAGACAGAAGAGTTTACTGCATCTTTGAAACTACGTATTTTCACAGCAGTTTGCTGTTGATCTTCTTTGTGAATACAGATCTCTTCATTCACGTAGTTCCCTTCTTTTAACACTGGTATATGTTCAAATAAAAAGTGACTACACCACCTGCCAAATAATAGGGATGGATGATGTTTTCAGCTAGCTGGCAGTCAGGAAAAGGACCAACAGCAGTTTACCTGTAAAAATCCCTCCATCCAGTGCCAGCTTCTGAATGCTTTGTGTGGGTCTCTGAAAGTAACAAGAATCCAGCTGACCTGAAGTCTTAAACACAATTTATTCACTGCTCTTGTTAGAAGAGCAGCCCTGCTGCCAAGGGCTCAGCTACAACTGCAGTCAGGGCATGGCTTTCTTACATATGCTACACAACAGCAATGGGTTCACGGGGTCCACTAAAACAACACGTCAAAATAAAGAGAATTAAGCAATCAATGATACAGGTAGAAACAGACCATTTACATTTTAAAAGCATTCAGGAGCAGCTTATTTCCAAGGCCACTAAAACTAAAGGTGAAATCACTGGCAGGTAGGACAGTAAATTTAGATTTTCTCTTGGGTCCTCGGAAGAAAACCACAGTAGTATCCTTGCACTTCAGGGGCTAAATATACCCAAATAAAGCATTTACTAAAATTGAAGCAGCCAAAAAATATTTTCCTAATAATTTATATAAGACTGTATTCTGCATAATTGCTTCTCTCACAAGGAAATATTACCTCCATGTTAAATAATGTTTCACATTTGCATTTTCTGGACTGAATTCTTAAGCCTAAAACAGGAAGAATTATGCAGACAGATTATTTTATATTAACTATGTGATTTTAATATGCAGAGACAATACTAACCAAGTATCAACATCCATATTTAATGGTTCTTGTTAAACTATGGAATCAAGGTTATTGTAATGATTTAAAATTGGAAATTAGTTTTTCAGAACTCAAAAAAAGCCCAAAACTGACATGCCATTAAAACTAACTTTATTAATGGAAATAATTTTCAAAAGTCAACTTTTCTATGCTTCTAAGCAAAAATGGTTCCAAAATCTATCCTTGATTTGTCAAGCATTCCAAGATTTATTAAGCTTCGTACTTTGGAAAATTTTCACATTTCTACAGGGAAATAACTCTTTAGTGAAGATGTATTCTTGTAGAGAGACATTGTCAACCAGGTGCCTTGAGTTGCCAAAGAGTGGGTGTGAGTCCACCTGTGCCTGATTAGGACAGGCCCCTATTGGGCATGAGCAAGACCAGGGGGCCAATAAAGGTGGGACACACACCCACAGAAGGCACCTCAGCTCACTCTGGTGTGAGGCATGGAGAGGCCAGCAGCTCGTTGAGCCTCTGGAGCAAGAAAGGCTCTTCCTGCTACACTTCTACCCTGGAAGCACTGTGTGGTGGCTGGAGTCCTGGAAGAGACCAGCAGCTCGTCGAGCTTCAGGAGCAAGAATGGCTCCTCCCGCTACATATTCTCATCTTTGTATACACAGCAAACAACCACTACCTTCTTCATAATGTGTGATCTCGGTGTACAATTTGTCTTTATCACCCAGAAATGCTTGACAATGCAGAGATATCATTAATCCTGATTTCTAAATGGCAGACAATTTCACACATCCAGTGAGCTTCAGCAAACAAAGAGTATCTCATTACTAACAATTTTATGGTGGATATCACAGCTCCTTTTAAATACCTTAGTTTTATTAATAGGTAGAGTTAACCGTCTGTTTAGAAGACTGGTTTTAAGCTTTTTTAAAGAATACTTTAAATGGTAAGTTTACTTAAATATAGTAGTCAGTTAATAAATGCTTGCCTTTTTGTGAAAGCTGGTCACCTTACTCTCTGCCTCCATGAAAGTTTGTACATATATACATCCTCAAATATCAATTTGATTTTGCCACTCTAAAGAAAAATTACTATTTCACACACTACTTACAATGTCCATAAATTCTTTCTTTCCAATTAATCACATACTGTGTTAATCAGCTTGGAATTTGGGGAAGCTGGTAACATGAACTGAACTTTCCAGCTGCAGTCTGTATTTAATGTGCATCTGAATACCGTATAAATAGCAATAGTTAAAAATATATGTTAAGCTTTGAGGGGGCCCAGCCTAATTTTTTGGTATCTATATGAGGACCTAGAGAGAGGGTGTTCAGGACCTTGAGGTATCCAGTGGGGCAGAACAGAGACAAGTCAGTGTTGCTTCCCATTTCCTACCATTCCCTATGAAAGCCAGGAGGAAAATCTGCCTCTACCTGCTTCCTTCTTCCTCCCTGCCTTCCTGCATTTGGGCATCTTGATAAAAGGCTCCTGCCCTTTGTCATCAGCACGCCCCTGCTCTGCAGGTTCCAACTCCATCAGGTGCTGGCAAGAGCCACGGACCCTTTGCCTGAGCCCATCCTGCCATGAGGGACTTTCAGACACATAAACAACCACTGAAATCTGGTTTTGTGTATATTTGTTTATTTTTTTCACTACCCCACATGTTAAAATCCCTTCCCTGTTCCAGTAAACCTGTTCTAGTTTTAACTTTCAGCCTTTAAGTCTCTCTTCCTTATTCCCCTTGTATCTTCTCTTGGAAGTATTTTTCCAATACCATTTTAGAATACCCACTTGGAGGAGGGTAACAGAGAGCAATTCTGTTCTGTAGGGTTTCATTCACCCTGACTACTAAACTGAGACAATATACCTCAGAAGGAAAGCATTTATTAACAGTTAAAAAGATCCCCTGCAGACAGGAATAGGAAAACTGACTATGCTGTAGTAACCAAGCCACTTTCCAAGTAATTTTCATGCAGCAGCAGCCACACAAAATAGATTCCAGCAGGATGTTCTCCTTATCTCCCGTGCAAGGCAGCCCATTACTTCCATCTGGTCCCTATAAGCAAAATTACTTCTCTTACCAGAGTGGTACCTTAGCCAGCTTTCTAACACTTAAGCAATAATCTGAACTGGCACCTAGTCAGTCAACCAGCATCTTATGTGAAGTGAAAGAACCTCACAGAGCTGGATATCTTCCGTAAGAGAAAAGTACTACCATAGAAAAAACGCACCCCATTACCTCTGGGAAAAACCCTCCCAGAGACCTCAGAAGAATATGAGTAGGAGGTGGGACAGAATGAATCTCTGTGCTCCTTCCACAGCAAGCAAACCCTCATACCATGACATAATGCACTGCCCTTCACGTCTGCTCCAAATCCCTCATGCACAATGACACCAGCTCCTGACCTGACCTACAGCAGAGTAGTGGTCAGCTTTCTCAGAAGCAGATGATGTACCTAAAATTATGACCAGTACACAAATACAGGTGTTGCCAAATTGTTAGGAATGTAAGGCAATTTACCATGAGATTCTGCGAAGAAATCACAATAGTTTCTGTAACTAGTTTATAACCAGTGTTATATAAACTCTCCAAAAATTCAGGCATCTGCAACAAGTCTTTACAAAGACACATCTCAGCCAGGAAGCACTGACCAAACAGATTCATTAGACCAGGCAGCACACTGCTTTGTCAAATGGAGATGGTATAGTAGTACTCCACCACTGCCTCTGCTGCTGAAGCAGAAGATAGACAGCTTGAATTCATAAGAATTCAAGGAAAACAGGCTTAAATTCAACCAGAAATAGGTTTTCATCATCCTGCAATCATGTTAACTGCTTGTGAGGAATCCTGAAAATACATCTCATTTTTACCCAAGTACCTATGAAAGTTTCTTAACAGCAAATGAGATTGTGAATCACAGAGATAGTTTAAGAAATCACATTCTGAAAGCATTTTAAAAATGGGTACGAGTGCAACACAATCCTCCTAAAAGCTCAATAATTAGAAAGCTGTTTGTATGGACTGGCAAGGTTACATAGTGGGTTTAGCATTTAGAAAATTAATTTAAAATTAAGTCACTGATTTTTTTCCAGTAATTGAAGCATCCCTGCATTTTTACCTGTGGCTAATGTCGCAGAGCCCAAACAAGCAGCTGTTTTCCAGTTTGTGAACAAAATATTCCCAGAAACAAAAAAGCCAAGCTGTTTCTTTGTCTGCTGTTTCAAGCTGCTGATCAGAACACCTAATCCTCAAATTTTTTTCCTGCTTAGAGGGCATATTTCAGTGACAAATGAAGTTGCTTCATTTGCTTTCTCTGCATCTGCTTCAACTGTGATTCACAACTGCATTAAAGCACAGGGTCTTCTTCAGCGAACACCGCAGTGTCAAATCATTGCAATATTTTCTAAAATAATACCAGAAAATATTTTTCTAGTATCATTTTAAAATATGCAGTTTTTCATATGTGGAAATCTGCAAATAGCAGCTGTGGGGTTTTTTTCAGTATAACTCATTTATGTGTATAACTACATTATTTATCAGGATTGATTTTGCTTCTCTACCAATTTTTATATTACATTTTAGTGGAAAGAGCAAATTAGAAATGCAGAGAATCCATATGTTAGTGTTATGATTTGCTTTATCTACAGTGCTTCAGATTCCCTTCTCGTTCCCAATTGATTTCTTAATTTGCTTGGCTGTAGAATTTACTCCATAGTGAGCCCCTGTGAGTCTATATTTCCATACAGCCTGTTTGAAGTGCAAATAATTAAGCTAAAGATATTTTAGATAACTCCTGAAATGTATCATGCAACATACTGTTTAAAATAAATTGGCATAGTAAAGGTAACAATTCTGTGCATCTTCATCTGTGATACTCTACAATGGTTTAAAGGCAAAGCCATCTTTCTTGAGTAGGATCACACTTCACTCTCTTCTGTTTTAACTCAGTCAGCAAATCTCAACTCAGATTTATTTCTACATTTCCAGGACCAACAGTGAAACTGTTCTTTTAGAAACTCTGCCATAATTTTCTTTAAGTCAGAAAAGGAAACAGAACTGGAGAACTGTTGGCAGTGGAGGCCGGATCTTTGGCAGCATTACAGTAACAAGCAGTCTGCTGCTCCCCTTCAACATAAGGGACAGCACTATAAAGAACATCTTGAGAGAGGCAAAGACACCAAGCTAGAAGAAAACATAGGCTGAGATAGTAAGGAAAGTCCATGAGGTGTCATTTCAGATAATCATTGTTTTGAAGTCATAACACAGTCCCATTATTCTTTTTTCTAAATTAACACTACAACAACCCCACCCCTGTGGTCATAACAAAAGCTTAGCATTTTCTGCATGAAAAACTGTTTCCTCCCATCTGTTCCAAATTTGTTTCTCATTAATTTCCATTTGTGCCTAGGTGTCATATTTAAATTGGGCAATTATTATTGGCAAATACTGGGGCAAAGAACTTGCCTTCTCCGTATCAGTTTTAGTTTCTCCTGGGCCACATTCTTCCACGAATGCTCACCATTCTGTTTTGACTTGGGTCTTATTAGACACAAACTTAAGCATCAAAAAACAGACCTTCATCTCAATTTCAGCAAGGCTTTCTTCTGGAAATGGACTGAACTGGGAAGCCAGACCTGAGTTTCACATATTGGCAGTTGATTTTGTGCTGCTTGTGCTAACAGTCCTGTCTGGCCCCCAAATCTGTGATCATTCCACAGTAATACTGAACTGGACCTAGACATTTTTTCCTATAAGTATTATATATTAAATAATTCTTTATAACAACAAACTAGCCAAATGCAAACCTGAACCTGAATTACCTCAGGGCATGGTAAAGTCTTACTAATTTACAAGATGTAATTTGCAGCAGATACAGTAAGTTTCCTTTTCTCTTTCTGACCACAGATGCCTTCTTTAATTTTCTTCCAGCTCCCACTTGATTCAGTATTTCAAATTTTAACTTCTTGTTCTTCCAGAATCAAAAGTTGTCTCTGCCTCCCTGTGACTCTTGTATTGACCTAGGAAAGAGGATATCAATAATAGGAAAGAAGGTATCCATAACTATAATTAAAATATTCTTAATTATAATCTAGTCTAACTAGAATTTATTGATCATATTATTGCAATAACCTTTCAACTGGGTATCTCAAATTAATAAACCTAATAGATTGAGCTATCTAACTTGTACCTTTCAGAGGTTGGTCCTTATCACTCATACCAGTGTTAATGCTCAGGAAATTTTCTAAAATAGGTCAAGGCTTTTAACTATGCAGCTCCTTTTGACTGACTAAAAATAATACAAATACTGTTTTTATGTCTTACTGTATATGGTATAATTCTCAATATTTCCTGCAGTTGTTAAACCAAAAATGGAGAAGAATTTTTTTATGTTCTTTAACCCAGACCACTAGAGAATGGGCTTCTAATAAAAGAACTAACCAATTTTGTTTTCATGCTGTAGGAAGAGAATGGGGACATTATTAATCTGGCAGTAACAGAATAGATTCATCATACTGATAAAATGTTAGTGCATTATTGAATTTTTAATTTATATTGATACAAAAAATTCTTAAGTTACTAAAGTGCAAAGTCAACTGATTGATATACTCAGTAGTAATTGCCAAATGGAAATGTTAATAGCAAATAAAAAATCCATCAATCTGAAATTGTATTATTGATTTCACACTATTATATCAATACATAAACGTACATGTTTTAGCAGACAGACCAAAGCCAGAACTGATAATCATGTATGTTTATTTCATGGCCTTGTCTCTGGTCAATTAGGAATAAGTCTAAAATATGTCAGTGTACAGGAAAAGCCTTTCTCTTAGCAGCATTTTCTTTTTAAACCAGAAAAGAACACCCTAAAAATTGGGAAGATCTGTGTAAAGTAAAGTGTAAAGAAAAGAAAAACATCCTAATGAAATCCTATGAAGTCACAAAGCATTTTCAACACAAAGGAGGACTATAAAATCATACAAAAAGAACCAGACAGTTGAACATTAAGTGTCATTGCCCGTCTGTGCAAATCTTGATAAGAAACTTCTTTTGTAGGATGCTGGGTAATCAGTGTGCAGCTGCAGAAAAGAAAGACCTACATAGCCACAAAATTAGTATGAACCTCAATGTGATGCAGGAGTGAAAAAAATACATGCCTTTCTAAGACCTATCAGTCATGGATTTCCTTCAGGAAGTATGAATATTTATAGGTATCATTATTAGATGTATTTCCTTCAGGAAATGCAGAAATCAGGAAATACTAGTGCCTCTGCATGGAACTACAGTGTGCTCGTACTAAGATAAACTACAGAGGTCCAGTTTGCTCGTACTTCATGAAATGTGACATTAACAGGAACACACACAGGTGAGGTCTAAGAGCATCAGAGAAACAAAAAAGTATCTCTCATCTAAGGAAAGAAACAGAGATAGATCAGGTAATCCTACAGCCCCCTTGGGAGCACTCTCGCATGGAGGGTTCACACAAGCATAAATCTGCCCTTGTCCAAACTTACTGACTCATCTTGACTTACACATATCTGACTCTAAACATACCTAAAGGGTGTGTCCATATATGTATATATATGAGCAAACAGTCACATTATCAGAACTATAATTCAGCTGTATTCAAAACATGTAATTACAGTTTAATAGCCACTAAAAAAATAGGTCATAAAAAAAAATTTGCTCTAGAAAACACTGCTCAGGAACTTCCTGAAGCACTGTAGTTTTCTGCTATGGTTTTAAAACTGTAAAGCTTTCTAAAGTCTGAAATTCAGGAAAGCTCAGGAGAGCTCAGTTTCAGTCCTGCCCAGAGTAATGAAAAATGTGAACTGACATTCCTATTAGCTCAAATAAATAATTTACTGGGGGTTTTTTTTCATTTTTTTAATCAGCTAATACTTCTGAGATAACAGCAAATACAAATTCATCAGTCTCTCTTCTGAAGAAAGATCATAGTCACATTACTAGTTTTCTGCAAGTGGCAGATAGATTTTCCCAGTTATTTAGTGTAACAGATATTTAGCTTGTTCAGTTTCTGCCTTAAAAAGCCTGGATGTCCAACAGTTTCCCTCACATACATATACTTACACCCGCTCAGAAATCAATTTCTTTGAGTGGCATGCTGTGGCCTGAAGAGAGAAACACCTTTAGTAAAAGCCAGAGAAAGAAAAGGCAAGTAATTTTCAAGTGATTATCTGCATCTTTCTTTATTGTCATGAGAGGTACACTGGAATAAAATCTAACCACTTTTTCTGGTAAGGAAATGAATAACCTGGTGCACAGAGAGCAGCCTAGACAACTGGAAGCATAGTTTCATGGCTGCAGCAAATAGTGACTGTAAAGGTACACAAAACAAAATCTCTTTGTTTAAACTACCTTGCTGGTGGCTATACAGCAAGCACAGCCTTGAATGTGTCAGAACAGTGCAGGGTTGCTGCAATGGCCAAATTTTTAGTTACAACTCCCTGAGCCTGGTGGTAAACAGCACACATCTCAGGAGGATTAAAGCCCCTTTAAAGAGTCTAACTTCATGCATATGCTCTGATAGTCTTCAATGAAAGCTGTAACTGGAGAAGTCTGAAGGATGATGTTTAACTTCTACTAAACAGTTCCCCTGCACCATGACTTCCCATCAAAAAAGGACTGCAAAGAAGAAATCACAGAAAATTAAAAACACGGTTAATTTTAAAAGCAATGTGGTGTCTTCATACATCTCATTGGATAAACTTTCAAAGCAATACACAAACCAGAAAATTTTAGCACTTCCTGGAAGCAATTTTTCTGTTCAGTTCCTAAGGAGCACTGCAGAACTAAGTTCTCAGTGTAAAAGATACTTCCACCAACTAGAGATAACTTGGCTATGTCATATCTAGCCACAGCATTCAAGACTACAGCTCTCCTAGTTAATGTTGACTGTTCAACAAAAAGCTAAGAGCACTCTGACAAATTTCAGCAGCATCCATAAAGTCAAGCACAAGTACATTCTGATGCCACAGTGCTCTTCTTTGAGGAAGGAAATGGGCAACTAGATTCTGACCTTACCTCACATAGAAATAAGCAAGTCACACGTGAGTTCATGGACCTGTGCTGCACAGAGACCAGCATGATCATCTGGTGTCCCTCCACAAAGCCCAAGCTAGATTTAGCTGCTATAATCTCATCTATTGAAAAACTCATTATCGAGACACCATCATACAGCTCATCTAAATCTCGTTCTTCTCCTACCTTGTTCCCCATAACCTCTACCTGGAAGTCCTTTCAACTGAATGTCTCTTTCCAGCTGTTATCTCAGTATTTCTTACTATGAAACAGAAAAAAAAATCTTAGTTATCTCCTGGTTTATTTCTTAACCAGTAAGAAAAATTCATCTTTTCAAATGAACTGAACAACTAAGAATTATTTATTTGTTCACCCTTACATTGCAAACAGCAGCTGAGAGAAAGAGAGGAAACATTCTTTTTTTTTTTTAACTTTGCTGGAAACCTCTATCACTCATATTGAATATTGCTATCATTCAGTGGAAATTATAGGAGAACCCAGCAGTCTAAGATTTTTAACTAGAAATTAAATAATACACTCCAGTGGTTCCTCTCAGAAACAGTGACCTAGTTTTGCTACCTATATTATGGTAGCTCTTTTTCCTTTCAAGATGGAAATTACCTTTGCACAAAGATTACTGTGACAGCCAAATGATTGTTTGTTAGCTTTAGAGTCAGGCAGAAAGCCTGAATTAAAAATAGTTCTATTAAATCAAAGAGAATCATAAGCAATTATTTATAGGAATAATTTACTGCTTACACACTACCCAAAAATCAGCTGTTCCCCTAGACTTCAAAACTGGGGAATACAACCTGCTCATAGGTGATCACAATGAAGTACAAAGGAAATTGTAATAGGGGGACCCAAGAGAGCTGACATCTCAGCTCTCATTTCCTATTTGCCAGTAGGCAGTGCTTTGATTTCCCTTGTACATGGATTTGTTTGGTGAAATGAGGAAAAACTGTAGAAACTATTGTCTATAGAAAAGTAAGCAATAACCATTTTGCATAGTTATTTTAGATTTTAACATATCATTTTACCCCCAGGTTACAATGTGTTGGTTCCTTCCTCCCCCTGTCTTGTTGCTGTTCATTGTACAGTACCTTTCAGGAGTTCTGCCCAGCACTACAGTGGCACTGGTGCTTTGCAATCTGCTATTTAAGAGCAAGAACAAGACAACAAAAATAGAGCAGGTTTAGCACCACATAATAACTCCATGTTATAAATGGGATTTAGTAGGAATATAATACAGCAATTGTATTATATTTTTGCCTATGGTAATCTAAGGCACAACAGGACACAAGCTCTCCCTCCCTTCCTTTTCCTCCCTGTGCCCAACCTCCACAAAAATTGGCAAGAACCAGGGGACAGTCATTTGCCAGGTGAAAAGGAAGTTTGCAGCGTAGTTAAGAATCAGACTCGTGTCATCTGAGCCATGGTACTATTCCATTAACAACCACCAAAATACCTGTTCAAAAATAGATGGACCCAAGTTTTTTGAAATACAGCCCTGAACTCACAGAAATAAGTATTTGTATCAACAGAGGTTTTAAAATGTAGTATGTTGAATGACTACTTTAAGGAAATGCACTGAGAAAAATGAAATGGTGTTCCATTCCATTCTACTATTCTAGTTTCTGCATTGTGTTAACTGTTACATCTGGAGAAAAGGAATGAGGAAGACTATGCATTTGCAATGTGCAAAATTGCCCCAGCTATCTCTCCATGCCTCACGAAGAAAAAGGAAATTTTCTTTGTCATATACACTGAAAAAAAACCATCAGAGCACCTTATTATTATGACACAAAGCTGAACAGATGAAGAAAAAATTTCATAGGATACCATATACTCTTTGAATGTCTTTGGCCTATTATCAGCCTTAGATGTATTCAGAAGACAAACTGGAATAAGCTGGTTTTGTAAGTGCAGAAGCTGTACTATAACAAAACTGAACTGTGGCTAATTGGCTGTCCATGTGCAAACTTTTTTAACCCTGGGAATAATACTTGATACTTAAAATAGGAATATAATTATCATGATTACTTTGGTTCCAAAGGTTTCTTAATTGTTGACCCTCAGACAAAGAGCTTCTCTTCTCTAGTGGATGATATATTTCATTTACAATTTCCTTAAAGTGCTGAGTGAGAAGTAGTTCTATTTCCAGAACCACACTTTCTTTTAATAAGCAAATTCTTATTATCAAAATCCTGACGTAACATTTTGAGATTATTCAGACTCTGGAGAAATTCCATTAGTTCAGCACTGCTGGGACAGCCTGTATAATTCTTTACAAAAACTGATAACCCAGAAGTTTCATTCACCCCTCAGCCTCACATTGGTAACTGACATCCACTTATATGGGAAGTGCAATTATACAACCATGCGTGCATGAATGACTGATACATATATGACCAGCAGCACATGTACTTACCCAGTCCTTTTTTCTTCTACATGCTTTACGTTACTACTTGCAAAGCAGCTTGGGAAAACAGCTGAAGAGTGGATGAGGCAAAGAGTCAAATAATTAAGTCAACATTTGTTTTATTTACTCCCATGTTTTGGTCTTTCACAGAAGTAATATGTTTTGATGAGAATGAGAAATCTGAAGTTTGCTCTGTAAACAAAGACAATTTATTAAGAAGTTAAACTCTCTTTCTGCATTCCCCATCCTCCAAATTTTTCAATATTGACAAATAGTATAGTCTAAACAAAAAATTGCTTGTGACAAAGCAGAGAGAACAAAAAACTGCAATGGTCATGCCAGCAGGAACAGCTTAAGCACTTCTGTCATAAACACAGACATTAATGGCAACAAAGCAGAAGCTGTGTGCCCTGGACAGTTAAAAAAAAAAAATTAAAAAAAAAAAATGAAGAAAATGTGTCCTGGCAAGGTGCTGCTAAAGGCCGTCCCAAGGAAGCATTTATGAACATAAATATCTGATGAGCATAGTTCTATTTTGCGTTCTGGTTTTTCATTCTACAAAGTGCAGAAACAAAAAGGAAATTAAAAATGTAACATCTCTAGGACTGACTTTCCATGCAGTGGCAAAACTGTGCTCTTGGACACCACAGATTTATTTTTAAATTGATGTGGTCAGAGTCCCAAATACAGCAATGAATAGTGCACAAGTTGAACTTTGCCACTGTACTAAGTTGCTGCATTACATAAGTTTCTACATTACATCCTTAGTTTCATAATTAGCCTCCCCACTTAAGGGCATATTATCACCCAATGTCTGGTTAGCATACACGTAAGGAAGAATTATATGCCTCTTCAACTCAGTGTTTCCAGATTTGTGGTGAGTGCATTAAAACAAAAGAAACCTATTAGTTCAGATGAGCTACTCCAAAAGATGTATCCTTAAATTATGCAAAACTGATGGGAGAAGGGCACCCAAATCCAAGCTGGTACTGCTGGTTCTATTCCCAGCTGGCAAGAGGAATTGGATTTTTCACAAATAAGCATTTTGCCAGAAAATTTAGCCGAGTACAGCTCACTGGACCTTTTCCAGCCTCAGAGTGTTATGATAAGTTGAAAGGACCATGGTGTTCTGTTTAGACATATTAGTCGAACTAATTTGCCATTCTCCCAGCTGATGTGCCAAGTCTCACGCTAAGCTTAAGTACCTGTGAAGAGGAAGCTCTCATACAGCTTGTGCTTTGGCTTGGTATTCAAAACATTCCATCTTCCAAACTCAGAGAAATCACAGAAAAGTGAGCTACCTTGGATTTCAAGGAAACAATCTCTTTATTTTAAGTGTGATCTCATAAAGCAGATAGATTTTAGTTAATCCACTCATAAAAGACTCTTGAGATGGTGATTTGATAATACCATGATATAACTGCACCTAAAACTCGTATCATCCTTCTTTTTTTCCTGCCCAACTCTTAACTACTAACTGTTGATTCCTGTTCTCTTTAGCAGTGACCTGCTGCATTCTTGAAACCCTTTTTCTTCTCTCTTGGTTTCTTCTCTTCTCTTCTCTTCTCTTCTCTTCTCTTCTCTTCTCTTCTCTTCTCTTCTCTTCTCTTCTCTTCTCTTCTCTTCTCTTCTCTTCTCTTCTCTTCTCTTCTCTTCTCTTCTCTTCTCTTCTCTTCTTCTCTTCTCTTCTCTTCTCTTCTCTTCTCTTCTCTTCTCTTCTCTTCTCTTCTTCTTCTTCTTCTCTTCTCTCTTCTTCTTCTCTCTTCTCTTCTCTTCTCTTCTCTTCTCTTTCTCTTCTCTTCTCTTCTCTTCTCTTCTCTTCTCTTCTCTTCTCTTCTCTTCTCTTCTCTTCTCTTCTCTTCTCTTCTCTTCTCTTCTCTCTTCTCTTCTCTTCTCTTCTCTTCTCTTCTCCTTCCTCTTCTCTCCTTTCTCTTCTCTTCCTTCTTCCCTTCCTTCCCTTCCCTTCCTTCCCTTCCTTCCTTCCCTTCCCTTCCTTCCCTTCCCTCCTTCCCTTCCCTTCCCTTCCCTTCCTTCCCCTTTCCCTTCCCTTCCCTTCCCTTCCCTTCCCTTCCCTCCCTTCCCTTCCCTTCCTTCTCTTTCTCCTCTCCTCCTCTTCCTCTCCTCTCCTCTCCTCTCCTCTCCTCTCTCCTCTCCTCTCCTCTCCTCTCCTCTCTCTCCTCATCCCTCCCTCTCCCTCCTCTCCTCTCCTCTCCTCTCCTCTCCTCTCCTCTCCTCTCCCTCTCTCCTCGTCCTCCCCTCTCCCCCTCTCTTCGCTCCTTCTCCCCC